>NW_025779710.1:0-57069 GCF_021130785.1 Homalodisca vitripennis
AATCTCAAAGGTCAAATTGCACATTAGTTTTAGAATTTTCTTTCGATAAGTTAATTTGTAAACGTTTGACGATAAAAAACTTAATGAGAAATGGTAAATAGTAAGATGAAAAAAGTTTGTAGGCCTTGCCGTAGTTCTTTGAAGTGTTTTTCTTGGCAACATTTAACCAAATCAACACAAAATTTGGTGGAACAGCTAACGAGAAACATAAAATATTAAATTAAAGTTTTAAGATTTAGTTTTAAAGATTCTTTGTCGATGCGAAGATAAACAATTTTAGTCAAAATAAATCAACAATTATAAATAGGGTATTTGTTAATTGAATTTTTTTTAGAGTTTTCAATAATTTACTGTTTTTAAATAATAATATATTTGGTTTTTCTATGTTTTAGTTTCCTACTTGCATAATATTAGCTTCCGGTATCTAATCGTGGTGATTTAACTTTGCAGATAACATTAAGTTCAGGGTTGTATGTCTTATGGACGTTTAGTCCTGGCAGCGACACGATCCTCGCAACAGGACAGCCCGAGGCTAAGAAGGCCCATTGACTGACCACAGAGCCGAGAGTGTGCAAGTGCTGCCGCTGCCACTCAATGCCAGGTTCTCCATGTCATTAAATTAACGCCACTTCCCCCGCAAATTGTGGTGCGTATAATACACGGTGCTTGCCTTGAACGTTTACGAGAAATTTCCGCGGAAAACCACTACGACATTTCATACTCTCGATCCATTTAATCTTTGTGAACCATGTTCAGATAATATTGTTTTTTCTTTTGACAATTGGATCTTTGAAATTAAAAATGTAAAACTAAAACAGAACATGTATTATTTATTAGATTTAATAAGGAAGTTTGGAAAAGAGTTTACGTTCTAACTGTGCTGTCCACACAACGATATTCTAGAGAATTGACCTTATAGACTTACATTTTTAAAAGCTTCCTTTCTATATTAGACTAATATCAAAGTTTCTATAATGGGTGCATGTATCTTCCATAGATAATGACTATGGTTTAGCGAAAACCCTTTTTAAATGGTCTTATGGGAAAATCTGTGGATTAGCAACAAGAAAAGTTGCAGAAAATTAAAGTGATTTGTTAACAAACTCCGGTAAATTTTGTATGACAATTTTATCAAGTGGGGCATGACTATAATTAGAGCCTAGCATTACAATCCGCTAGATATGAGCAGAATTGTTTTTGTAGATTATCATAGCTCCATCGACCGCAACTTGGCTGTAATACTCATTGCCACTCAATTACTCAGAATATACTGGCGCAATATATATTTGTCCTGCCAGAAAGATGTAATTTTTTGTATGCATGAGTTGACTGTTCGTCTTTTCCTGTCTGAAGGACATCTCAAGAATGAACTTAGCTTATACACCTTTAATTTTGTCGAACTTCAACCTATATTATTTTTGTAATCATAAAATTTTATTTAAATGGATCATACGTTATCTCTTCTATGTTGCAACAAATTAATACTTACATTTTCATTTGGCTGAAATTCATGTTAGAATTATATGTGTTCACATGTGTCGAGGCTATCCAAATGTAGCCCTACAAGGAATAAATTGAGTCATAAAACGTTCTGTGTACTCTTGGTGTGTAGTGGTTATAGCATGCTCGCCCATCAAGTGAGTCATGTCCAAATTCGAGTCTCAGGAGACCAAGTAAATTTTGTGAATAAATATAAATTCGTGTTATATATATATGTTCAATGTGTGTTTGTAATGTAACAATAATTCTATTAATATTATGTGATTGATTAAATCATAACTGTCAATTTGTTTTTAATTCGTACTTATCACACCATATAGTACTATATCATCTCTGAGCCTCCGATGTAAATCATGGATAATTAATTTTAGTTATAAAATTCGAGCTGAGGGACTGAAATCTTTTGTTGTGAAGAAAAACTGAAAGTCATTAATGTTTACTGTGAAGTATAAATATATGTCATAGGATTTATCCTTTTTTTAAATAACACATACTTGAGGAGATTTTAAACAGTCACAAGATCAATATATGGTATATAAATTATGTCGAAGTTTTTAAGTTTGATGCATAATTTAAAACTTAAATTCTGGCATAATTTTAAATCCTAAACTGTGTATTATCAGCTTAAAGCTTTCTTTCAGATTTTCCGCGAACGTAAGCCGTTTTGATATGGTTTAACATGTTTGATATCGATTACATTGAAAACATTTATACAACTGAAACATGTCTTGTTACAGAGAGGTTCTGAGCAATGGGAGTCTCTACTTCCCACCTTTCTCCCAGGAGGAGTTCTCTACTGATGTTCACGTCAACACGTACCGGTGCACCGCCACCAACTCTGTCGGCTCCATTGTCTCCAGGGACAGCAAAGTTAGAGCCGGTAAGTGGCAAGTTTACCTGTATATCCTGCCTATTGTCGCAGCACAATGGCTATTCAACTCCGAACTTCTCGACGGCCGTAAATCAAACCATGAATTACGACACCTCCAATTCTGTAGCTAGGAACTATTATAAAAGTGTTCCCGGTCCCAAGCTTTAGTATGGTAATTACGAGTTCTGTCAATGTCGATCCTCTCTACCAGTTCTGTTTTGACTGTTTATTATAGGAGTCACGTTACTCTTTATTACTGAACTTCCGTCAGTATTTTTTTTCTTTCACATCTAAAACCATAGTACCCTCAATTGTGGTTTCAATTTGCACCTCAGGCTTTTAAGATGAGGGTTATCTATGAAAGTTAATAAAATATAAAAATGTTAAAACTACTTCATGTTTATGGTTGAAGAATGAAACGTGAAAAAAAACTGTCGATTTCAGTGGGATGTCTTTCTCTTATGTGAAATTTGTTTATTTAGTCTGACTGGAATCATTATTATTTACATTTTACAAAACAATACCTATTTAGATAATTCTTCGAATAATGGTTTCCGTTATAAAAACAACAACAACAACAACACACACACACACACACACATGTATATATATGTGTATAATATATACATATATATATATATATATATATATATATATATATATATATATATATATATATATATATATATATATATATATATATATATGAGTAGATATGAATATGGCGGTTCTAGCGCACTTTTGGGACAGACAGAAAATCAAGGGAAAATACCTGTTTAAAGGACAATAAACGAATCTGCAAAATCAAACAGTAAGGCGGTTCTAGCTCACTTTTGGGACAGACAGAAAATCAAGGAAAATACTGTATCAAAGGACAATAAACGAATCTGTAACTCACGAATGAAAAATTACCGAATCGTATAGCTGTTTGCTTCTACTCTTCTTGAGCTGTCAAATCAATCTATTTGAAATGTCTGCTACGACGAAAAAAATCTTCTACTCTACAAAAATTTGATAGTAACACAGTCTTTATCTTGTAATAGTCTTCTTTCCAGTAAACAACCAAGTGTAATTTTTCATTTTTGTTTAATTCTTTAATCTTTTTCTCATCCAAAACAGTCAAAAATCTGTTCGGCAAGTGTACTTTACAATCTCCAACTCGCAATTATTGTAAACCCGAATTTATCTTTCATTTTCTCCAAATTCAAGATTCTATGTTTCTTCCTTTCTTCCAATTCATTTAACTTTCTTATACTCTTTAAACATACATTCTCCAATATCATTTTAACTCTTTCAAGAACTCCATTTAAATAGAAAAAATTTAAAGACGGAAAAAATGAAATTTGCTAACAATCACTCGAGAAGTCGAGGGAATTGCCAACATCTGCATTGTTTGACGAGGTTCTTCATTTACTTTCTCCAAATGTACTATAAAATCATCGAGGATTTCTGGCTTAAAATCGTAGACAAATTCAACATCCAGATAATGAAAAAATACAGGTAATATCTTTTCATAATAAACGTGTGTATCGATACCTACAAACCTAATGTATTCTTTGAAAAGGAAAATAATTTTGTCAACGTTCCAAGAGATAAGTAAAAATTTTTATTCTGTTTTCTAAATTCTGTAACAAATTTTGTTTTTTTTTTCACCTCCGTATTGTAATTTTGTAAGCAGATTATTCAAATGTGTGTTAGTTTATTTCGAAATTTCCTAGGTTTAGGTCTTTCGTACAAAATTAAATTACAATCTCTACAAACTAAATATTTTTTATCAATAATTTTCTCCTCTATTATAACACTTGTAACAGTTGGCATTATTACTCTTTCCATTTAAACAGAAAGATTTTTTGTTTAAATGGAGATTATGGAACTAACTCTGCCGAGATATAAATTTTTCAGCGCAAATGTTTGTGTTTACATTTCTACAACAGAGATAAAATAGAAATAATTTCATTCTAATGTACAACTATTTAGGATATTTTGTCTATGATTACAAAGATTATTCCGGAAGAAATCGAGATTTTTCATCAGCGAAAGAGTAATATTTTTGAAGTTTTAGAAGGAATGAAAGAGAATAATATGAATTTAGCAAATTATTTTTCTTAAATAAAAAATCTATTCTACTAAATAGTCATCAAACAACATGAAACTCTCCAAAATCACTTCAGTTTCTAGCATTTTAAAGAACTTACCACAGGAAATAGTTATAAAGACTTCTTTGAATTACCTAAATATGTTAAACAAATGTTGATATTTTCCTTAAGTGAAAACGAATCCTTAAATGAAAACGAATTCAGAGAACTTTTAAGTACTAAAAAGTGTTCAATGCAATTTATTTACAGACAACTTAGATAGTATAAATATGTTAAATGTAATAGGAGATTTTAAATTAAATAATTGAAAAATAAGAAAAATATTCCGATTTTTACAAAATAAACTAAAACACCAACAATCTGACATTTTTCATCGCTTTTATACTAAATTTCATTGCTTATTTGTTGAAATGTTGAGAAGACAATATCCATACTGGACAAGAAATATGCATACAGCTAGTTTTTTAACAAGTCTTTGTAAACAACAAGATTTATCAAAGAATTTATAAGAGATCACGCTTTTGTTGTAGATTGGGATAAATTATATGGAAAAAACATTTACGAAACAGATATTGTGTGTGTGTGTGGTTCTGACGAAGAAAAGAGAAACGTTTGCTAATTCAGCAATTCATTACGATATAATGAAAGACATACAAAATGAATGATTGTGTCTTTGGTGTAGTGTTGTTAGTGTGCGTGTTTGCGCTATGGGGAATCACATCACATTCAACTTCTACGGTGTCTATTGTTTAGAGACTTGGCCCTGCACTGCTACTGTCCAACCAAGTTAATGGCTAGAGCTGGTAATTTCGGGTCTTAGACTCTGGAATTTTTTTGTTCCCAAGTCTCATTTTTTCTTTGGTAACTACTGTTGTAGAAGTTGATGGAGAGATACAATTAGGGAATTTGTGTCGGGTGTTTTGTAAGTGTAATGTTGTATTAATGAACGATGTGAATGAATGTAATGAACGAATTAAGGAAGAGAAGGAATTAAGGAATGAAGTGGAAAGGTGAGGAAGCAAATGGCGCGCCAACCACAGTTGTCATTACTCGGCTTGTTCTATAGTCATTAACACTATGGCCACCTCGTGTAAAGACTTGTCCCCAACCACTGAACGACAACCATGGTCTTCCTTCAATAAAAAGCGCGCCTGAAGCTCTGGGATTTGAACCCAGAACCTCAGGCTTTGAAGGCAAGCGTCTTACCAACTGAGCTACGGAGAGTCTCGAAAGTTATAAGCTATATCTCTGCTATATAAGTTGTTTCAATTAGGAGTGCTAGTTTACAAATTTTATTAATAATTTTATATTTCAAAAACCACTCAACCGATTTTAATGAAATTTGGTACACATATAGTAAATACTTAACTCTTTCGACTTAACTTATCCATAAGGTGAAATGCATCCCCTATTTCTTAATATTCATAAAAAATAAAAAAATTTATCAAAAAATCTGAAACTTCAAAAACAAGCGAGTTCAACTTAAAATTTCATGAAAATAACAAAATTTTCAAAAACTACCCCAATCATCCCTTATCTTAAAACTCTTATATCTCGAGAACTATTGGAGCTTTTTTGCTGAAATTTGGTATATAGGATCAGTAAATATTAAAGTATTTTTTAAAATCATAACTTCCGGTCCAACCCTTAAGATGACCTTGGAATAGTTTTTTGTTAATATCATCCCCATTTTTTAAGATATTCTTTTGATATTAAAAATGAATACTTATATCAATGTCTTTAACAATTCTGTAAAGTTTTAAAATTATCCGATGAATAATAGTGAAAATACGTGATTTTTACTGAATTTCTCTAATATCGTTCTTAATCACATCATAGGCTAAAATTTTCTCAGAAACCACAACCACATAACATGTTCGAGTTTGTAACAGCTTTTGAAAATCCATATTGATAATTATATCGTTCTTTGAACCAGAAATATTTGTCAAACTCTTTGTTGTATCAATGACATAAATAGGTCTATTCGCTAAAAATTCTTTAGGATTGTAATACATTTCCTTATTATTACAGTAAACTTTCTTAAAATCTTGGATACATCTGATACATGATTCTGAAAAGACCTCCGGAAATGTTTAAATCTTTGTAATTCATCTGGATATATAAGAACCGTTCAATTTTACTCTGATATTTTTTACATCCAAACTATCAAACTTTGAAGGATTTTTTTTCTTGATTATTCTGTCTATCTGTTTGAAAACCTATGATAACGAACTTGGGATTGAAGATATTTCTATAAATATTTGTAATATCGAACGAATAAGTTGTTCCGGAAATACCTTTTTGTTCAATACATTGCCAATCTAGAAAATTAAACATAATGTTTTTGACTTTTTGTAATTTCATCAATCAATCTAATTTTACTCGTGGTTTTTATAATCAATCATTGGAACTCTAATAAAAAAATCTGTAATTGTTATTTTTCCATCAACAGGCATAACATTTCCAGTTGCAGTCTTCAGAATCACATCATCGTCTTCTGCTCTTATAAAACTTAGATAAAATCCTCCTTTATAGATCGGAATAGTAACATTTTCAAAAAATCCTAATCCAAAATGAGATAAATTTCCAGCTGCTTCAAAAACACCAAATTTAAAATCTGATTCAAAGCCATTAGAAGTTTGAGAAATAACATCACTTTTTGAATACGAAATAGTTCCTTTAATTGTGCTTAATGTGGCCACAGTTTTCGACTTCTTCTATCAATTTATTGTGTTTTCTTACTTCAATCTTAGAAAATAAAAACGGTATAAAATTATCGATTAATCTAACATTATCATTTCCAAGATATGCTTGACCATCTTGTTTGTTAAAGTTCCAGAAATATAAAACTGGAAGGTAGACGAGCAAAAGTTATCTCCAAAATCAATATTAAACTCAGTTCTTTTATTTGGTTCATTCAAATGTTTGTTTACTAATTGGATAGAAATTTTTAAACTCCGCCCTTTCAATATCACTAGCATATTTTCTGTAGTCCGCCATTTAATAAGAGAAAATTTAGAAATTTTAAACATCGTGTATCATTTTTTCATCGATCTAATGTACGTTTTTATAAGAAAAGATATAAATTTTAGTAAAATAATTAAAAAGATTAGAGTCATTTTTTAATGATCTACTTCGTCATATTCAGGATTCTCTTCCTTAAATTTTGCGATCTCGGTCCACATATTTTCAATAAAATTTGCACAGGATAGTAACCGCTATCTATAATATTGTTCCAATCAACTGCATCTTTATTTTCAATCCAAAAACTTTTATACTCAAGTGTTGATAGAGACAAAGAAACAGACATATGATCTTTTAATTGATAATGTATATTTTCTTGAATGAACTCTGATGATAAAGTTTGATATTTAGCAATGTTATACCAATTCAATTTGTTTACGTATAATCTCATCATATCTTCGGATAATTCCATATTTTTGAGGAAATGTTCGTCCCAATGTTCCTTTTTCAAATCTCTTTCGTGTTGCATTATAAAAAGATCGAAAGCACTGTAATGTCCCGCCATCTCTATTTATTAGGGAAAAAATTTCAAAATCAAGTTTTTATAAATTGGCTCTTTTTTGAGTTACATTCAGCACATTTTCCAGAAATTCTCTTAACTCCGTTTAATGTTCGCATAGTATTTTATATCGTTTGTGGCAGTTTTCTCTTTGCACCTCACACAGTATATGAGCGCCATTTATATAAGGAAAATTAGTCATCATAGCCGCCTACTCCATTAAATCTGTTTGTCGATGTTTTCAAAAGTTTTATCGACATCTTCTTTAAATTTATTAAAGTTTTCTTCTAGTTTATTTACTTTATCGAGATATAAAGAGTATTGATCATCTATTCTTTTAAGTAATTCATTATTATGTGTTACTTGTCTCATTAAAAACGTGTACCAAAATTTCATAAAAAGTTTATTTTCTCATTGAAATGTGTATAAAAATCTTCCAGAATTTTGTTAATTACTTCACCAACGTAATACATTAACATCATTTTTATATGTATTAAAAGTTTTCTTCTAGTTTATTTACTTTATCAAGTAATTCACCAACATCGTCTAACTGATCTTTTACTTCTTTCATCAAGTTTTTCATAGACTTCTGTTGTAAAATCTTTAACATGCTGTTTTATGATTCTCATAATTTTGTTTTGAGTTCATTAAACATTTTAATAGGATCTTCTAATTGAATCATTACAACAACATCAAATGGATTAATTCCTTTACTAACACCGCTAATTCTTTTTCCTTTAAAATCTAAGGCATTTTTAACATTCGGATCATGTAAATCAACAATATCGATGTTTTCTGATAATTTTAGAGGTTTTAAAATTTGTTCTGTTAACAACAACATCATCGTTTGTCAATACCAGGTCGAACACCGACAATTCTTTTCTTATTAGCCAAACTAACATAATATCTTTTCAACTTTGATCGCTTCAGTAAATACATCAAGCTTTTTCGATGTGAGACATTAAATTGGTAAATAATTTTTTTACACCATCATCAACTTCTTTTTCCAATGTTTTTATTTTATCAGCAACTTCATTTGAACTCATGAAATTTGCAAGTTTGTTATCATATTCTGCTTTAAAATCTTCAATGTCGACAGCAAACATATCTGAATCTGGAAGGTTTTGTAATACATTTTCTAACTTGATATCAAACTCATTTCTCAAACTTATCAAAATTCAAACTATTATCTACATTTTTGAATAATTTGTGTTCCAAATACGTCAAAAAATATTTTGTGAATCCATATTTATTAAGCAATAATTTGTTAACAACTTCTTTAAAATCTTTACCATCACTCAGTTCATTCAACACAAAAACACATAAATGACCACAAATTGGGGATCTTTATAGTCTTGAATCTGAGAATCATTGTAGTAAACGCTTGATTTTTTCAAATATTTAATTCAATTCTATAGGTGGTTTGTCCTCAATTCTTCCATACGAATCAAAATAAAACGCAATCTTATCATTTTTATAATAGCAAATCCAATGTGTTCCACTTCCCATAATCGAGTCTAAATTCCACAATTCCACATTCCAAATTTCTTAACTTTTTCAGGTAATGTATCTCTCATGAAGATTCCTCTAAAATGTTTAATATTTTTGCAGATTTCTTCCAATTACCCCGAATGTTAAAGGTTTAAATTTTTTTTTCAATGTTTGATTTCACGTAATTCAAAGTTTTTTTCATCTAATCCAGATCCTGTAACATCTTCCAACTCTTTATCTAACCAATTTAAAATGTTTTCGAACAATAGGAATCACATCTTTTTTAACGATTGGAGCAGCTTTACGAAAATAAGGAACAACATTTTTAACAACTGGAATATTTTCTCCAAAATCTACATAAATCTTTCAAAAGTCCACCATTTTTAAGTTCTTTCAACTGATTATAAGAAAATTCTATTCTGGTTCCTTTATTGTTTTTCTTTATGTTTTTCGAGTTTATTGTATTGTCTATTTGTTAAAAATATCTTATCTTCGCCAATTTTTTTAGTTTGATCTATTTTAAATTGAATACTAACGGGTATTTTCTTCTTAAAAGCGGATTTTATTTTTTCTTTTCTGATTTTTGCTGAAATTTACATTCACCTCCATTTATATAGTTAAAATTTCAAGTTCTCTTCGATTCCCATTCCTAGTTTTCTCTTCAAAAACATTGCTCTCCAGCTGTTGGAAGCGCAAACAAATCTTTCACCTAAACTAGCATCTTTTGATAAAAATCTATCCATTGCCTTATCTTGCAAAACTTTATCTGCGATATGTCTGGGAATTTGTGTCCTCTATGTTTTGCATAAAAAATATCGTGTTCCATAGCAGCTTGATCTAATTTTATTTTATACCAGGATCTCCTCTTTTTAGTCTTTTTTTTCGAGTTTTGTGCCAGGCCCCAGATACTGATAAGTTGGCACGTGTAATTCAAAAGGTAAATTGTTGATAAAATCATTAAAAAGTCCACTACCCTCAATCATAGATGAACTTATTGCCGGCAAAACTCGTTTTAAATATTTAATTCCATCAGGTTTTTCAATCATTTCATCAAGTTTGTTCGAAATAAAATCTTTAATCGCTTTCTTTTCGTTCAAAAAATTGTTGTTTCCACCTTTTCTTGAGCATAAATATAATTTATAATTCCATCGAGTTTTGTCAAATCGTCGATATATCTGTACTCAATCTTATTATCACTGTATTTTCTTATACCAGATCCTTCGATTCGTTTTTCCCAAATTGGTTTAATCAAATTGAGATATTTTTTACCTTTACTTGACTTTGGTTTCTTAGTTGATGGATCATTATTTTTGTAAATTGAATCAGATTTCCATAAAATTTCAGTATACTTTTTCAAGTCTTCTTCAGAATATAAACCGTCTTTGTGGAACATCAGTGCCTGTTAATAATCTCCATAAACCTTGAGTTCCTTCATATGTTTTTTCATTTAATAATGATATCATTATGCTCAAAATTCACGGGCAAATTTCCAATCATAAAACTTTTCTTTTTTCTGTCCCAATACAAACCAAATTTATCATCCTTTGCTCTAGGAAGAAATTTTTTACCAATTTCACCAATTATTATATCCGTTGTTCCAGGACTTATTGGATTCAACTATGGTAGAGTCTTCAATGATTCGAGGTCTAAATGGTGTTGAAGATGGTAATTTTGGCAATTCAAACTCAGATTCTGGTATCGAAATATCAGCAAATTGTCGTACAAACTGGAACCAAATTCATCAAATTTTGATTATCGCTTAAAACATTTTCAATTTTGCCCTCAACATTTTTTATTGCAGATGTTACAGGTTGATTAATTTTTTGAATAAATTCTTGTTCTTTTTTCATCAATTCGAATCTGTTCTTTAAATTCTTTGATTAATTTCTTTTCTATTTGATCAAGTTTTTTTGCTTCTTCTGAAGTTACGTTCGCCATTTATTTAGGAAAATTTTGAAACGTAAACGTGGAAACGTGGAAAAACGTGAAACGTGAACGACGTGGAACGTAAAACGTGAACGTGGAACGTTAAAACGTGAACGTGGAACGTAAAACGTGAACGTGGAAACGTAAAACGTGAACGTGAACGTAAAAACGTGAACGTGGAACGTAAAACGTGAACGTGGAACGTAAAACGTGAAACGTGGAACGTAAACACGAACGTGAAACATGAACGTGAAAACGTGGAACGTGAAACGTAAAAAACATGAAAACAACTAGATTATCACACGTTTATATTGGAAAATTTATTCAAATATTTGCCATTTTTAGGCTTCAAAGTTAGATTAATAGTTAATAAATCCGTAGTCTTCCTTCCAAATTTTATCACATAACTCAATAAAGTGGTTAAAACTCATATCAGATCCCACATAATTGTTATAAATCTTTCTCGAATAGTGATCATCTTGCTTAAAAATACACAACATATTCAGGTTATTTCTTATAACTTGTTTATCAACCTTTGAAAAGCATTGGGAAAGATTAGATACAAGATATGTTTTTGTGACGGGACATTACGAAATATTCCTTGATAAACGTCTTGATTTTCCAAAATACAATCATCAAAAACGATTAACGAATTGGGTTTACATTCGCTTAACGGAAACTATGTCCTCAGAAGCATTATAAAAATGTGATATTTTTTTTGTTTAAGTTTTTCTCAATATTTTCAAATCTTTCTTGTAATTTTTTATAGGCGTTCTTGTTCTAAAGATTTACTAAAAACATACAAATTGGAATAAGGAATCAACCTATTGTAGATAAAATTCAATAGTAAAGTTGTTTTTCCACATCCACTTGAACCAACAATTAACAATCTGATTGGTTGATCTTTCTTATTTTCTTCAAACGTTTGAAGTTTTATCTGATCTTTTTGCTTTAAAAATTTCTCCATTTAAATAGAAGATTTTTCATCTTGAAGCAACGCTTTGCGAAAATGAAGCTGTTCAAGTTGACTTCAGAAAAGCTCTAAATTAGTTTTTAAAACTTGGAACATCCTATACACTTAGAGGAAGAATCAAATTATTTTATCGGTTTAAGCGGTTTTTATTCTGACAATTTTGTAATAATAAATATTAGTGAAAGTTCTCCTTATTGCATAGGATTTAGTGAGAAGAACATAACAAAATACTATGGTTTAAACAAAGGATATTATACTTTCGATCAATAAAAAATTCCCTTAAAAATTATCTGGAAAACATTTCAAACAATCAGATAAATCTTTAAAACTTTGACGAAAACAAGTTTGAAATGCAAAAAAAATTATCTCTCTAATAAAATTCAAATAAAATCACCAGTAAGAATAATGTTTTCAGCAATTATTGTAGAATTGTTAGGGTTTGTTCAAGAAACTATTGAGCCAAATCAGGTATATTTAGGAAATAAAACGCCAAAATTTAGACCGTTTGATGTAATTGAAGTGCACTGCCAATCTCGTTTGAACCTAGTTTTGAAAATCATATACCGAACATTTACACAAAGAATCTGAAATTTTGTACACTTTTTTCCCAAATGTTGCTTATGGATCAAAAATCAGTGAAAAACCAAATGAAATCGATTATATTCCAATTAGAAAAAATATTAAAAGAATTCAAAAAATCGTTCTGACTATTCAAGACTCTGAAGGAAATCTATTAAATAATGAGAGTAAAACAACAATATTATTTAAGATTGCAAGTAACTATGTTAAATTTCTTTCTATCTAAATGGAGTCAGTTGTAGACCTACTCAATAATCAACTTACATTCAATAATAAAGACATTGTAACGATTGTTGACGAAAACAATGTAATCTGGTTTAAGGCTAAAGATGTTTGTGAAATATTAGGTTATGAAAAAAACAAAACACGCAATTAAAATTAAATGTTGATGATGATGACAAAATTCAATATTTTTACTTAAAAAACAAGGGGCTATTTGAATGGCCCCTTAACAAATCTTCATCCTGACACTGTTTTTATCAATGAATCTGGACTTTATTCTTTAATTTTGAGATCACATAAAAAAGAGGCAAAAATCTTCAAAAATTGGGTTACAAAAAGAAGTTTTGCCAAGTATTCGTAAATTTGGTCAGTACAAACTTGAAAACAAGATTAAAATATTTAGAGGACGAAGTTAAACACTTGCAAATTAAAGATGAAATAAAAAACGGAAAATAATCGCAAAACAAAATGTAAACAATTGACTTAATGAAACCAGAACTTGTTTGTAAAAATTTTGATAAGAAAAAACACCATGTTTTTGTATTAATTAAGATGAATCACATGTGGGAATTATCTTATTACGTTATCAGAGCTCAAAAGAGAGAAATACCGAAAAGATTGAAAGAACTTGAAATTGATTACCCAGAAATGGAAAAAAAAAAAAAAAAAAAATTTTATTAAGACATGGAGATCCAAATAGTGAAATCTCTACAACCAAATGAAAAGGAATCTTTGAATAATTTTATACAACGGAAATCATTTTACTACAAATGTGGCAGAATCTCGACTGATTTATAGAATATGTAAATTACACGATGAAAATGTTAAACTCTCAAATTATGATTTTTTTGTCTGTAAATGTTTAGCATAACTAGGTAACCATCGTAGAATTTTTTTTTCATATTCACAAGGCATTTCGTTTTTATAACTTTCGCTGAAAATTTTTTTTAGCACAATCTTTGCAAAAAGCATCTTTTCTATCTTTACTATACTGCCAGTTTATTAAATTTCAGAAATATTTTTAATTTCTTTACAAAAGTAACAATTTTTTTCTTCTAAAGTTAATTTGTCCATTTTAACGTATAATTCCTTACAATAACAGTCTTTTCTATTCTCTTCTTGACACTTTGTACATTTCTTTTGAGACTCCATTTATATAGAAAAAATTATTACCACGATGAAAATGTTAAAACTCTTGAGAATTATGATATTTTGTTTGTAAATGTTTTTGATAATTATTTAACCATTTTTATAGTTCTTCCACATTCACATTGAGTATCTTCATAATATAATCTATGGTTGATTCTTCTTTACACAATCTTTACAATATGAGTCTTTCTTATCTCTACTATAGTGATCACTATTAAACTCTGAATTTTTTTTAGTTTCTTTACATTTAAGACATTCTTTCTCTTCCAAAGTTAATTTTTCTATTTTATCATACAGCTCTTTATGATACTTCCTATAACAATCTTTACAATTATAAATAATTCCATCTTTTCTACTCTTATCTTTATAAAATTCTTCAAAACCTTTTAATTCTTTGCACATTGAACATTTCTTTTGGGCCTCCATTTATATAGAAAAAATCTTTGACTTTCTCAATTCATATTCATAAAACTTTCCGGTTATTTTCTTCATTATTTAAATCTGTTTATACTATAAGTTACAGGATTCTGTGTTATTAATTTGATAAATCACAAAGATTTCTCTTGACCCAATTGTTCTTATATTTGTTCGAAAATGTTTGTTTTTTACTAACAATTCTTACATGATCATTGACTTTAAATTTAGTTTTCGTGTGAATTTCTGGTGGAACATACTTAAAAACCGACTCTAATAACTCTTTTTCTGCATCTTTATCTACGTCTTTAGGCTTCATTTTGATTGTGCTATGAACAGTATCGTTATAATTTCTTTACGATTTTTTGAAGAATTATCGATCCATTTAAAGTTTTTATTAATCTCCTCAAAAATTACTTTCATTCTCTCATTTTGAGTTCTGTTATATCTCTCTACAATACTTGATTTCTCTTCGTTTTCAGTATGATAAATCTTAATGTTTGTATTTTCTCAAAACATCGTTAAATTCTTTATTTTTAAACTCTAAACCCTTATCTGTATGAAGTAAGTTTGGAGTTTGTGATTGATCCTTATGGCATCTTTTACTATATCTTCGAAAGCTTTTGAAATATCCTTGCCGTTTTTTCTTTTGATAGCTCTTGACCAAGCATATTTTTGAGAAAGTATCAATAACATTTAACATATACTTGAATCCATCATTTTGATCCGAATAGTTAGACATTATAAACTAAATCTGCTGCCCATAAATCGTCAATTCCTAATGTTATAATTTTTCTCTTTTTAAACTTCTTTCGTACTGGTGCATGAATTTCTCTAGCTTCAATCTCGATTTCTTCCTTATTCTTAGATTCTTTCTTTACTTGTTTTTCATTTGGATTCTTTATAAATTTACTCTTATTTGTCTTACATTTTGAACATTTTGCTGCAATTCTATACAACCCGTTTTGAGTTTGAACGATTTTAGAATCTATATTTTTCGTTTTTTTCTTGCATTTGTGGCAGTGAATCAAATCATCTTCCATTTACATGTCAAAGTTTCCAAGTTTATTAAACTCATCTAATATATCAGATTTTGCTTCATTTTTATAGCCATAAGGTACTGTATCGATCTTATTTTCTAGAACGATTCTCTTATCATCTTTAGCGTTCAGTGCCAGCTTGTTTATGGTAACTGTGTACAATTCATGTTTATAGCTTTTTATTACAGTCATCTCCCTAAATTCTTCTTTATCTTTCGAACAAACATCTCTCAAGTTTTCGATATTTATTGTTTTATTTACAACGCTTCTCTTAATTCCTTTACACCTAACTGGATTTTTGTCTAGATATTTGTACGAGTACATCTTTGATCTTAAACCACAAAATTCTTCTAATATCTCGCCGTTCAATTCGTCTTTGAATTTTCCCTATTACCTTCTTATTTTTAGTAGTGAAACATTCATGATCTTTTGGATAATCACTTGTATCAAAGTCATCTATATTTTTCTTTAATAATTTTAAAAGGATCTCGTTCAATTCTAGAAAATAACTGTCTGTATCCATGTAACACAGATTCAAATCTGGATCAAACTTCTTTAATTTGTTGTAATAAAACTCGTACATTAGCAATTTTGAGAGGTCGAGAACTGAAAATCCTATGTAAATCGGTTTGTTACAAATTTAACCTTTTGTTTGTACATGTTGACTCGCTATACAGTTGTCGTCCAAAGATGTTGAAAGCATTTGAAATTTGTTTTCTTAGCTTGTTTCATTGAAAATTCTTCATTTCCGAAGTTCTTTAATATCATACATCTGTTTTCTCACATTTTCCATAGATTTTCCAAAAACTGAGTTGTTCATCAGCTTATAAAAGTCCTTTTCAAAGTCGCTTGTAGCTTTGAGTTCTCATGTTTGTGTTAAAATCAATGTATTCTTTCATAAAAGGCTTCTGGATCGAATGCAATAACTCTATTCACATGTTTCAAAATCATACCTTGTTCCAAATAGAACTTCAAATTTCTCGAATGAACAACGTATTCAGTTTTATCCAGTAGAGTTGTGCAAAGTTTGTTTTTAAATGTTCTGGAGCAATAGGTAAATCCTTGTGATGTTCGTGTAAATTTGTTGGATATTCTAGATCGACTTCAAGAATATAGCCATAATCTTCGTCGCCAGTGAGTTCCAAAATTGTTTCTTGCCATTCTGCTGTTGTATACGTTTTAGGATCCATCCACTTGATATCGTTTATATGGTAAATTTTGCATAAGCCCATACCCATAAAGGTTGTTTGCATCGACGTACAACAGATAGCTTTCTGGTTTTGTCTTATCGAAATCTTTCAAATATTTGTTATTTGCTTTAACATATCGTTTAATACATTGAGAAAATGCCTCCGCGAATACCTTTTTCGATCATTAAATACATGTTATAATCGTTAATTAATTGTAATTCTATCTTCGTTAATTTTAACATAGCGTCCCATGCAAGACTGGGAGCTGTTAGATAGTGTGCTGGATCGAGTTATAACATTTTAAGCAAATATTCCTAAAATTTTCAAAGATATCAGCGAGCAATAGAACATCTTGAATGTTATAGAGATCAGAGTAATTTCCAAGATTTTTCTCTTTTAATTGTGTTCCAAACGCTCAAGTAGTGTTGATAATCTTTCTCAGATATGCTCTCGTCTGTCAAAAGTGAATAGAAATCTTGAATTTTCAGCTGTTCTGTGTAATCAAGTTTTTCAATACTATCGATAAATTCGTAAGGAAATATGCCTTTTCCAGATAGAATTTTAAAGATTTCTTCTTCGTCATTTGGCTGTTCTTTCTATAATTTCATTCAATATTCTTCCATCCTGTATAAAATGATTTGTATGTTTGAAGTCTTCTTTCTTTAAATTTTTCGCTAATTTTTCGATAGATGAACGCCATGAATCTAAACGTGTCTACGAAAGAGAATTTTATGAACTTTCTAGGTTGTCACCATCCAAATTCATACCCGTATCCAGAATTTACAGAGTAATTTATATATCGTTCATCGGTGTTTGCAATCAAATCAACATTACCGTATTGTTTTGCCAATTCTTTTATGTACAAATGCGTATCGTAATTAGACATATTGTGACAGAAAACGGGAATATTCTGAGGAAAATTTCAAATTCAGATTACAAATTCTATGAGCTGCACCTCGAAATTGTATCCAGGGTCAAATTGAGAGCAGTGATCTCTGCATTTTTTTGAATGCATCATAAGCAGAACTCCAATTATTCTGGTAAAAAACCCCTAAGTTTTATTTCATAGTGTCTTGATAACGATATTTCTGCACAAAATGTGGCAAAGATTTGAATTTTGATACGAAATTCGTCTTCCTTCGTCAGTCAATTTCATGGGCTTCATGTTCTTGGTGAATTATATTTTTTAGCTATGTAACTTCGATAATTTAGTTGAGCTCTTCAAACAATTTTGTAGAACGTTCAGGCAACTCTTCTTCATTTGTATTTGCTCGATAACATATCGGCTTGTACATACGATTGGTCACATGTAGACACTAAATATAGAGAAAAACCATAAGGAATATGCGCGTTCTGAATCTTGTTGTCTAGTCCGATTTTTGCGGATTGTTTTTGCATGTGGGAATCCTTCCTCTAATATAATGCTTTCAAAATCCATATAGAATATACGTACGGATGGCTAAATTTCTTTTGTGTAATTGGTAAATTTTTAGTTGTTTGACCCGAAAAACCGGCATAATTGGCGTTGCAAAACTTCATGTTGCGTACAAATTGGTGTCTAGAATGATCTGTCTAAATCTCCAGATTTGTAGAAATGGCTTTAAACATCTTCTACATAGCAATTGTTTTTATGTTCGTGTTTAGATAACTGAGAACTTACTAATCTATTTTAAAATCTGTTATCAACACATAATGAGATTTGTCTTCTTGTTTGTACATACAGTAGATCAATATGTTAATTCTGCATCATAATTTTTTCAGGAAATTTGTAACGAGAACAAACCTTAATACTTTCATCAAAACTGTAGACCATTGATAGACATTTTTTCGGATATTTAGTACTTGGAATTAGTAACTCTCGTTTCTCAAATAATTGTATATCTTTGTAAGGACATTGGATACTTCGAAACCTGAAAATATCTCGTCATTTACAAATTTTTCATATTGTTTCGATCTTTCCGCAGTCTCTTTCGGTTTTTCAATAGCACACTCGGATAGAATAAATAAAGGCAATAATCATCTTTAATTTTTTATGATATTTATACAAGCTTTGTTATCTTTGATTTTCTTTGGCAAATCGATATATGATCCTGCGATTCATCATTTCGTGTTTGGTTTAAAGGCTCAAAAACTAGTTGGTTTGCAGCTTTTAAATGTCCGATCCAGAACCCTTTATTTTGGGATGGATATTGTCGTGGTGTTCTCGATGTGTTTAATTTATTAAATTAGCTTGTAGTAATAAAGTCGTTCACATCGAAGATTTCATCCGCTTTTATAGTAAAATACATAGGACAAGTTTGTGGTTCACCGTTCAACTAAAGTTCGTGTCGTATTCGCATTTCCTAAAGAATAAATATACCGTTCAATATTATTTAACGGTTTCTTGAAATTTTATTCTATTAAATCTTTTAATCTCTGGCCTCATAATTGATAGATATTTTGGTAATATTGACATGAAATTTTCGTTTAAAATTACGTTTAAAAATGTGATTGCTTGAAAAGACCGTGTATTGGAGGATAAAACTTCTACATCAATGATATTTTTAGGTTTTTCGTTAAGAGTTTTGTGCAATTTCTTCGATCATTTCAGACTTAGTTTTATCGGTTGTTTTCTATGGACAATTTTTCAGCGATTGATTGAATTTTTTGCATCATTAAATAGATTGAGATCTTTTTTTATCTTCCTTAAAGGTTTTTCGTTTAATTCACGCAATTTTTCTATATTGTAACATCTTCTCGTGACCATCGAATTTGATTCTCTCTTTAGCCCAAGTCCTCAAAATAATTTAGTTCTTTTTCATAAATAATCTTTGTTCTTCAAATGATTTTTCGCCCGATATATGTAAATGACGAGTATAGTGATGTTCAAAAATGTCTTTTTTTGGCAGTATGGACACTCTAGTCTTTTTCCGCTCCATATTTAAAGAGCATAAAATTTGTAAACTAAAATCTTTGAGAAGTGGTGAGTTTTTGTGACAACATTGACAACAAATCAGCACAATTTCTGGCTCAAATTGTTTTCAGAGTGTTCTATTTAAAAGAGCAAAAATGTTTGTAAAATGAAATTTTGAGGAAAGTAGTGATTTTTGACACAAAATCAGCACAATTTCCTGGTCAAATGGTTTATCAGGCATTGTTTCTATTTATTATAGAAAAGAATCTTTTAACTAAAAGAATTTTTCTATAATAAAATGGCGGCGCTGTTACAAGAGATTGAATAAAGGTTGGTGAACTAAGATTCAAAGAATATAAAGAGATGATGTTAGTGGAGATTGGAAGAAAAAAGAAAAGGCATAGAATCTTGAATTTTGGGAGAAAATGAAAAGATAAATTCGGGTTTACAATAATGTGCCGAGTTGGAGGTGAGAGATGTAAAGTACAGCTTGCCGAAGACAGATTTTTGACTGTTTTTTGGGGAATGAGAAAAAGGATTAAAGGAATTATACAATAAAAATGAAAAATTACACTTGGGTTGTTACTTGGAGTAAGAAGACTATTAAAGATAAAGACTGTGTTACTATCAATTTTTTAGTAGAGTAGAAGATTGATTTCGCGTAGCCAGACATTGTCACATAATAGAATTTGATTTGACAGCTCAATAAGAAAGTAGAAGCAAACAGCTATAGAATTCGGTAATTTTCCATTTCGTGAGTTACAGATTTCAGTTTATTGTCCCTTTAAACAGTAATTTTCATTGATTTACCGTCTGTCCCAAAAGTGAGCTAGAACCGCCTTAAATCTGTTTGGATTTTAACAGATTCGTTTATTGTCCTTTTAAACATATTTTCTCCCTTGATTTTCTGTCTGTCTCCCCCCAAAAAGTGCCCGGAGAAGAACCCGCCAGGAATTCATCATATCTACTTATATGTGTCTATATATATAATATATATATACGATTCAATTATTTTTGTATTTGGGCTGTATCTGTCACATATGTGTTTAAATAACAAACTGAACATATGATCGGAAGACCAATAATACGTGTCACAAAACGACTTTTCTTTACATTAATATTGCGTGGTATAAAAAGTGGCAATAGCCGGTTATTTAAATTTTCAATAAACCATATGAATCGCTAAAAACTACTTGCTGACCGCCGGGCCGGAGTCGAACCCGGGATCTCTCACTATGCCGGGTGAATGTGCTACCATTAACAACCACAGGAGCGCTTTAACTTTGTTTCCGAGTCAAATTATTTTGACAATTGGAGAACATTTCCCTGGACAACTCATCCCCCTTAAACGCACACAGGGTCAAAGGAGCTCTGTAGTGTAGTGAGTAGCACACTCACTTTTGGCAAGTTGGAAGATCCGGATTCGAATTGTCCCCGTGGGAGCAGTACTTTTTGTGGATTCAATGATATGTTTTATTTGAAAAACCACGACACACATAATATATATGTTCTAATAGATAATTGTTTAGTTATTACTCAATATTGATTACATCACATTATTATTGTAGTCAACAATTTACAAAGCTCATAATATACTGTATAAGATTGCCATGTTAATAATGCAAGCGTTGCAGTTAATCGCATTAAGGTTAATAAACGAATATCGAAATTTCTAAACTCATACTGTGACAAATGAAAAAAAAATACTACTGCAAATCCTTTAAATCTCTTCAAATTTTTGGCAGTATTAAGGTAAGCTATTTGTGACATTTATAGTTTATACAAAGTTTTAAAATGTAAGTTTAATATCATATAGACTTATTTAACAAAAGATATAAAGTATTTGTAAAAAATCATTAAGAAGAAATTTATTACAAATTATAATTTATTTAGATTATCACTACGTACAAACGGGAAACTGGAGAATAATTATACCTGCATTTTAAACTTATACAGCCAACAGTGTGAAATGAGTTTAATATGTTAAAACTTACCATTATTGCCAATAATTTAGTATTTGTACGTTAATACAATGTAGGTATCGCGAACATACTGACTACGTGCCACATGACATACTGTCGCTAATGTTCAATGTAATTTTGGCAAGTTCTCTAGCTCATTTAAATTATTGACGGAATAGAACTGCAATCAGTTTTACTTCACAACGACAGTTTTTTACATACTCCAGCAAATAAGAAGAGTAAGATTTTAATTAGCCTATTAAGTAATTAGTTCCCAGATAACCTCAGTAAAATTCCCATTGTTAGACCAGCACCATCCGTAGAGCTAATTCCTATCTATGCAAAAATAAAGTTTCATCACCGAAAAGCATCAAGTTTTTCCTCTTTACACATTTTTATATACGATATTTCTTTTGTTTATATGCAAATTGGGGTTCATATAAGTAATTTATATAATAAAATAGGTCATATCCACCAAATTACTATAAAATGGTTAGTTGATATGTTAGGTTAATTAGGATAGAATAGTAAGTTAAATATCTTACATGTAAAAGAATATCTTTTTTTGAGTAATGTACTATGCTAACCAAGTGTTATTTATTGTACAGTTTTCGTTTTGTTTTAGTACATAGTGCATCCATAAGATTATTTTAAAAATTGTATCACTAACGTAACAGCTATAGAAGCTCATGGAGTAAACAGTGCTTTATAAGTTCTAACCTCATGTTCCTTGTATAGGTTAAATGGATGCTTCATGCGCAACTTTCAAGGTTTAATTGTTTGGGATATTTAAGGTATCTGTGAAACAATTCAGACATAACACACAATTAGAAATACAATTGGTTCAGACAGCACCATGGGGTAATAAGTTGTTTCGCTAGATGCTTCAGACAAGTATTGAAACATTTTTTAATAGTTAAAAACATCCTGTGGCGGTTAGGGGAGTGTTGTACAGGAAAATGTTCCAATTCGTCAGAATGTCGTGTGATAGAAGTTACAATTACAGTTTTTATTAATCAATATTACGATAAAAATAATTTACATAGCATCCACTGTAGGCCAGGCTTATCATGCCCTAGAGTTCGAACCATATAGCATGTCACTTTAAAGGGGATATGGCTGATCGTTAGGGAATATTTTGTTGTTATACATTGTCTTATAAATAAACGCGATGATGGAACTAGAAAATGGCAGAATAAATAAGTTCGCAAACAAACTAAATTGTACCCACAAGAGATTCCAAAATGTGATTAATTAACACATGTAGCTTAAATTATTCCAACACATTCAACATTATTATATAGGGTGTAGGTGTGAAGAGTTGTATTAAGGGAGATTAATCACAATGGGATATTGATAACCAATTTGGGGGGAGCGGTTGAACCAAAACATGTGAGAGTATTATGTAGAAAGATACATCAATATTTCATACGTAAACCTTTAGTTTTGCATAACAACTTCATTTCTGCAAAAAGGGATTAGTTATATGACGCTTAATTTTTTTTTGTCAATTTTTCTTTTGTTTTTATTCATAATTATGGATTTTCCTACCTTTCTATCCGTCCCTTAGGACTTTTAGTTTGGCATGAAACCTCAGCGAATCCTGTTTTCACAACGGGTTGGGTGAGGTAAGCGTAGCGTAACGTTTAAGTTAATTATGAAGTGAGGAAGAAGGTTTTTTATTACATATTAATGGAGTTAAGGTGTGAAATAAAATGTCACAAAAATTATTGTACAGAAGTTTATTCATCATTCATTAATTAGTACACGCATGTGCTTGCGGTTTTAATTGAAAAGCAACATCTGGGGAATTTGCTTATGAAAACGTTATTTAAATCAGGATTATATATTTATGTTGTATAGAGTTTGTAAAAATATATTTAAATTGAAAACTTTTTTCATTCAAAGTCCTATACATTTAAGTAAAGACTAACACATTTGGTAAGTTAAAATTTATTTTAGTCACCAGCCTTTGAAAGGCCGTAATAACGAATTATCACAAAAATGCCCTGATCTGAGTAGAAATAAATAAAACAGGGAACAGCATAATAACGCTGCGATGAAACCAACGAAAGTATAATACTACTGAGTAATCAAGCAGGCCGCAGTTGATGGTTATGGCTGGTAAACGTGTCACTGACAGTTGCTATGCTAATTATGCGTGGCAGCTGTCCCGATGTCCAGTGTAATTTGTCGTTTACTTTGCTATTGTCGCCGCTCATACTGGCCTGTAAAACAGTTTTCAATTAGAGAACATACAAACTGTCCAACAGATAAATGTTGACTTGTTACGGCATGAAGCTTCCTGTGCCACTTTACCCCGATCGGTTCTTCTTCTTGGTGTGGTTGAAAATGCTTCTATATTATGAACTTTGAGTAGGGTGGTTAAAGTGTCATCACATGTGGCTTACTTTTAAGCTTTCCAAGTAAACAATAAAATTGAATGTAACTGACTAAATGGTTTATCCAATGTTTGTACAAAGATTTTATGAAATTGAAAATTCCTAGGCCTAATGAATGCAACGTTTTCAATGTTTACGTAGTCTCGATTCTCTAATTGCTGTTTCACAAGTATTGTTGAAGTCGCTGCATTGAAAAATAAAAGCTAGTTATTAACGGAATGATTAATACTAGTAATGTAAACCTGTGAGTTGTGCTCATAGCTATTTTAAATATCTCTTTCAGGCTCAGTGTGGAAGAAGTAGTGGATATTGAGAAATATTTAATAGATTTATGTTGTTGAGCATAATTAAAACATGGCAAGCATGCAACATCTCAGAAACTGGTTTCAACATACAACAAATTTGTCCGCATTACCACTGTATAGGAAAGATCACTAGCCATTACAGAAAACATGTCATTTCCTTTCTCTAAATCGTAAAATAACTGATTTCTGAACGACAACAAAACTTGTAACGGCCACCGATTTTTAAACGAAATGGCTAAAACGAAGCTTTATCCAATTAGAAGTGGTGTGAGATTACTTAAATAGTTCAGATGTATGTTAGTACCAATTTTTGAAGATTGTTCCAAACATTTGATTCACCACTGTTTTTAGTGGGTAAGAAAATTCGTATAAGTGCTTCAGTGTAATTGATATATTGAAAGGTCAATTTTGCACACAATAATATAAATATAAGTACTTTCGAAAATGCTGAAAAGTATTCTAATAGTATCCCACAACCGAAAAGGTTTATTCTCATTCTATATGGTTCAGTAAATAACGGTTTCTTTTCTTAAATTTTTGTATTTGTAACGGATACCTTACAATATTATACGGTTCACACATCTTTATATAGTTTCACTATAAGTTATATAGCATGTTAAAAAATATGTTAACGTAAATAGTATAACTATATTATAGGTCTAAATATACAGATTTTAATGATCTGATTTTTGTGCTTATGGACATCATGTTCGATGAATGTATGTGGACATTTGACTTAGGTCCGGGTGCCGATTTATGATGAGCTGAGTTTTGGTAATATAAGCTGATTTTGTTATACAAAATCTACGGAAAATTTAGTTTGTTCATCTGATTATATGATGTAAAGAAGTATAGCTAATTTAAAAACTTTGCTTCCAAACTTGTGCTGTACCTAGGAAAGATGGTGAAGTTCAACTAACAACTTGGGCTAACACTTCTGTAACACTTTATTGAATCTTGGAGTGGATAACTGGTTATGGATGAATACAAACGATATGTTGGTTTCAACAAGATATATTGAGATTGTTCGACAACAATTTAGCATTTACAGTAACAGATGGCTAGATTATGAATACAGGAAACTAACCATCGTAGATTTACCTTTTTTTTCAATGAGGGGAACTAAGTATAAACTTACTAATTGGCGAGGAAATAAAGAGACGGTATCTACTATGGTGAGAGTAATACCAAATTTTAATACAAAACTTTTGTCCTAAACATTTATATTTGAATTGGTTGGGTGAAACTACAGTAAACACGAAAAGCATTTTCAACTTTCTGTTAAAACTTACATGAAGAGTTGTTTTAATACTAAAATATAACTATTTGTATCGGGCCAATTGGATATCAGACGTCGTATAAAATTTAATTCTGAAACATGTATGAGAACTACATTGGTTCGGTGATTACATAAATTCACATGAAGGAAACAATATTATCATCACTTCCAAAGCTATAATTATATCGTCTTGACAAGCAAATTTTTTTTAATTTATTTAGAGGCCTATATGTACATGTTCAAGAAATGTAAACTGAAAGGTATGTCCTGTAGCTGCAGATATTAAACCGACCTGTGGTGGCGATATTGTCCAAAGTTGCAAGAGTGTAATTGCACGGGATATTTGCTCATCAACGCACATCGCCTGCAAGCTCTGTACTGTTGACCAACTATAACCACTCATGGTGGTGCTTTACACAGGTTTATTACAACTCAATAACTAGTTTACAAAAAAAGAAATAACAGAAAGTAAATGATACGAGTATTAGCATGGTATAGTTTTAAATTATCTCTTTTACACAACTCTTATAGAATTTTGCAATTATTTTTGAAGTTCATATCATGATATACTAAGCGATCTTACACAGCTAGATCCATACAATTTAAACTAAAAGAATTAATCAGCTGATGAAAACCAACCGATTGAATGTTAGGAAATCATATTAAAATTACAGTGCACATCATTTCTGTTATTTAACGTCCTGAGGAATGAGAGCGTTTGGATGGTTGTTCACAGGAAGAATAATTTGTACACGTGAGAGGATCTTTCAAATGTCCCTTTTTATATACATCCAACAGTATCAGACTCTTTGGAGTATCTTTTCGGCACGTCATCATGAAAGAGGATAAGATACCAGTGGTATATCCAAGCACTATCAATATAAAAATATAAAGAGCAATAAGTAAATGTATTTATTTATTGTTTACGTTGGGGGTAAGTGTTTTGTTTTTTTATGGTTAAGAACCAAGATATACTTAAAGAGATATACATAGTGTGATATTAACTCCGAATTTAGTTAGAGTGGTTGGGGTCTTTGTTATAAAAAAATTATAAGGTGGTATTCTTGTTCATGCAACTACGGTAGAAGCATTACTTACTAAAATTAATTTGTTTTGAAAAGTGCCGGGACATCAATCCACGTGAAACGTCTTCAATCAACTAATGAGTGTAAAGATTTGGTTTTGTAACAAAGATGTTATCAGCAGATCTACAGTACATGACAAGTGAGCTCGCGCAAATTGATGTTCAAGATTAAATTCCCAGCTAGGCCCATTTAAGTTGTAAGAATTGGGAACTTGAAAATTGAGATAGTAGATTATGAGTGAATGAGTTTAAATCGATTAGTTGTAAAGTAAAGATTGTTCTATAATATTTTGTTAAATTTTTTCTATAACATAATATATTATAAGACATTCCTTCTTTCTTCTGTATACATACAAAGTATATTACCCGTGTAAACATATACAATGAAAACTGTACATGATGTTACAATGGCTTCGTTTCTCTACTTCACAATAGATCATTTGCTGAACTCTAACTCCAAAGTCAAATGTCTGTAAGTGGGTACTAATAATCCGAAAGATTAACACAATATATAATATCGGTTTGTTTTTACTATCATACAAATTGTTTCATTTTAATTGGCATTAATTATTGTAGTAATGTGGTAAGTAAGAAAATATTAATTACGTACAGATTAATAGACAAATTAATCACATATACTTATAAATCCTGATAATATAAACATCACAAGAAAAAATTATATTGGCTAAGTTATAAAAAATGTATAGCGATGTATTATTTTACTTATAGAAGGCACTTCCAATATAAAATTATTTATATTTTATAACGTATTTTTTTAACTTTTCTATCGGTTTTAATGTATAGACTTAATTAAAAGAACCAATGATGTAAGAGTTTGTCGTCTATAAATTAATTAAAAATACCTGCATGTATAGGTTAGCAGCTAATACTAGCTTCAGAACAAAAGTGTGAACCTCCATCCCAACCACGGTTTAATATTATAGTTTTAGTATTGCAATGACGATATTAACTCAAATCAGTTAAACAAAAACTGTACTCAGAATGATAGCTAGGCAACACAAATTGGCATTTAATTAATATTATTACTTTGAGTTGTTGCTTAATGAAATCAAACATTTTTGGTTGCTGGAATTATCACATATTAATCATAACATTAAATTACTAATGTAAATGATACAAGATATGTAAAATACAATTTTCAAATAGTTTATGTGAGTAAGAGAATATAGTAATATGTCAGGTTTGGATATACTATAAAGGCAAATGGGAACCTTGTGAATTTGAATTATGTTGTTTGAGTAATGGCCATTAGACGCCAATCATAATTAGAACCAGTTGAATTCTGAACTGAAATTGCTCTGAGTAATATATAATGGTATATCTACATAGAACTGAACTACTACTGGGTATCTAGATTTAAGTTTAAAATTTATCACTAAATGTATTTTTAATAAAATTACAATTTTTTGGTAATAGCCACCAAATTTGAGGTAAATTTAGTTAGTTAGAATTTAAATTAGGTGTACCTAGCGAGGTGGGTTCAATCATATGTGTGATTAACTAACACCGTTCCTTTTGGAAGGCGCGTAGTTTCACCTTGGTTAGTGGAACCCGGCAATTGGAACGGGGATGTTTCTGAACTCAAATATATCTCAACCGCCTTCAATAAGCTTCGATGGCGTTACCCATAAGCCTCTGTTTTGGGATCCTCATGTTCCAATTCAATCATCACCAAGTTCCTAAGCACGGTGCCTTCTCTTAAATTATTTATGCAGTTTGGAGACGATTTATTACTACTAAAGTGCATCTAAATTATTTTTGCCAACCCTCCACACCAGGATACAGAAGTAATAAGCTGGTACTAAGAGTGTTCGCAATGGCCTAAATTCCGTTTTGGATACAGTCGGGAACACGTGGCCAACGTTGATTTGCTACAACTGCACTAGAAAGTCACAGTCCTTTAAAAGCTGTGTGCGGGGTTGAGCGGGTTGTCGAAGGGTCCACCGGAAAATATCTTCATATTGTTGGGTAAATATAATTAGATAACCGAGCGTGCTGTTATGATCAGCCATAGACTTTCAAGAAAAAAAGAAACAAGCTTCGATCATTTGTTCATTTTTAAATTTACAATTTAGACTAAAGGGATCATAATGTGAGAGCCTTTCGATATACGGCTAGGGCAATGACTGTTTATTTGTGGCTGATTTTTTTTTCTCACTACAGTGGATTTATAGTTCAGGGCGCGCTACAAAAAGGTTTTGGCTTAGCTTTGTTGAAAAAGGAATGGGATATTGTTTTTTTTTGGTGATTTTCCACCTCTTTTCTGAGGTGTGTGTTTTTTGTAGAAATGTAATAGTGAAAAAAAGTGACCCTTTCTATCGGCAAGGTGCAGTGCTTAATTGCTTCCTTGGCATGCCCTTTGTAAGATAGATTCATTGCGAAAGCAAGCAGGGCTCTCGACTTGCATTCAAAACTCGAAGATGACCCTAAATTAGATAAAAGGATCAAATGATCACCATAGTTTAAAGGCGGTTTGAGGGAGTAAGTGTAAAGTACCCCCTCCTCCCTTGTGTGGAGATGAGTTGAACTAAACAAGCGTCAATATAGTTAATTAGGATCAGAAATTCACAAGAACAACAATGCAAGCACACACGCAAAATTTGTACGTCGCTTTTAAATAATTAATTATACTGTTTTATGTGGGTGTAGCCAATTTTAGCAAGTTTACAATTACATTTAAAAAGTAATCCATAGCTCGCTATATCAGACCTAAACGTAAAATTGTTTCGTTTTATTTTACACAAATTGAATTGAATGTCTCATAGTGGAACTGAAGTGGACTATGAACGGATTGTCAGTGCGAGAAGAACAGGCACCTGAACGAACCGCAGTCACTTCGCCAATTCCTGATCACAGGTCGGAGCTTAACTCTGTTATTATATGTGTTATAACACACAAAACACTGTAGTAGGTACATTTCGAATACAAATTCTGATTAATCAATAGATTTATAAACAATTCTAAATTTATTTTATATCTTTAAAAATATCCAAGCCTGATGTTGTGACCCAAACCATACCAGTATATGCAGAAATTTATATCTGTTTACGTCTATGAAATGTAAATGATAATGAATGTTGCATTTTTTTAATTTATTTTACAGAAACCCTAAACATTTTGGACTACCCTTCTATGATTAGAACCATGAAATTTTAATCCAAACTAATTGATATACATAATAATTAATACATCTGGAGTATCTTGTAATCTTGCAGGATACAGTATCAAGTACTAACCTCGGCTACGGCATCATTTGTCTAAAAAAAAAATCGATTTTGCCAACACACGTCTAAAAATGTAAGCTATGAAAATATCCATAAAATTCAACATAAATCGCACATTCTATAATGTATAGAGTGTTGCATTGCTGCTCTTGTTACATAATTCAGATTTGTGTTCGATATTGTTCTCGATGTTAATACAATTTTATTACCTAATTTATTATATAGAATTGGATCACAAAGGATGAAAAAGTTCAAATATTTTCTTAGCTTATTAAAATTATGGGGTCCTAAATCCCGTCCATAAACTAGAGATATAACAAGACTTTTGATTGAGAAAATGGCAAGGGCACCATCTCTGATCACTGTTTTTCTCTTCCACCAGATTTAAGATAAAGAGAAACAATCATGTTTTTATGGTCTATACCATTTTAAGAATCCAAAAGAATCTCTTAAAAGTTTTTAAATCGTAAATAAATAAATAATTCAATATTGTAATTAAAATAACGGATACAAAATTATGTCTAAATGTATGACGCACATATGCAGTATTTTTAACCTATAATTGTCACCTAATAATAATCAACCTGTTCCTAGCAGAGAGCAAAATCTCTCATTACAATACATAAAACTAATAGTATATAAAACTGTAGAGTAATATACTTGAGTATAATGGCTTTGAAATCAATTAGAAAGTTGCGTTAGTTTATCTATAATGTTTGCAATAAACCGGTATACCACTGGTCGATCAGTTCGTAAAGCGACCCGACGCTTGATGTTGAACCGGACCAAAACCCCAGACAAACTGCCATGGGAGAACTGAGGCGAGTTATAATCGCCAGGGAGAGGTGATTAATATTTTGCCGGGAGATTTAATTAACGGTGGAGAGTGGTTTTCAACAAAGGACCACGATTTTTCGTCGAGCGGAAATGGGGGTCAATAACAAGTTTCACGCAGGCAGTACATCTTCGGACGGTTTTACCTAGATTTGGTGGAAGTTATTAAACAATAAACACTAGAAATAAATCAATCTGGGAATAACACATTATAAAACTTTGGTTTAATACTGTAAAATCTAAATAACAATAACAATAATTTTTAACATAGTACACATTGTTATATTTAGATTATGGTGTAGTTCTAAAATAATAATATAACAAAAATTATTATGGACCACCAATGGAGTTAAGTTATATATTTTTATATACAGGGGTTTAACACGAGCACGAGGAAGAATAGGGTGGTAATCCCTCTGAAGGAGAAGAGACTTTAAACTTCTCATAAATCACGAAGGTCACTGTAAATATACCTCGATAAAGGACTTAATCATAACTTCAAACGATAGTGACTGGGACAGATGAAAAAATTCCTGAATTTGATGGTAATTAGGATCTATGAGTGTGAATTCTACGCTTTAAAACTGATATAGAATATCTCTTTATGCCAGTTTTAAGACCGACATTAATACTAAAATTTAAAGAAATATCCAACATCCTGTTTGGAAAATTGCTTTGTAACAAACCATTGTACAGCAATCAACCGAACAAAATGGGCCGTAGATATATTAAGACATTTAGTTCCATTGTGCAACTTATTTATGGTGTTGATTTAATGATTAAATTATCTCTAAGATGATCATATTATTCATGACAGAACATATTTTAATTATTTTTAGAATTTGTATTGTTTTAGTATGCAAACTAAACACATAATTTTATAGAGGCATCAGGTTACAATGTGAACAAATATTCACGTAGAAAACTGCAGTGTCAGATGACTCTGCCTTGTCACTACGAGCGATGTGGCAGGGCGAACAAATATTCCCGCGCAATTTACACCTCCCAACTTTTACAATATCATCACCTGGTAGGTGGGTTAATATCCTGCCACAACTGCAAATCATTACTTTTTGCCAGTTGTACTCGTGTTACAACCTGCAATAGACTGTCACAGGCTCTTACTTATACTGCCAAGTAATATGTACGTTGTTTGTTTTTATTAATTATTTACAGACAATGTTTTCCAATACAAACTTATTAATTTCCCTCCTAAATTTTTCAAATGCCATCTAATTTTCATTATCTCAATCAGCATATAAATTGTGAAAATATTATTATTTACCATTATTCAAATAATTAGAAGATAACCATAAGAATAGGGATATATTGTAGATTTAGAAATAATCTTATCACTTCGTGTAAACGTTCATTGATTGTTTTGGAATATTACTGTTATACAAACAGTTAGAGATTCATATTATTCTCATCAACAGTGCTTGACATTTTAATAGTCATGATTCCACGTTTGACTTTTATTTTCTATATGTTATAACATAAACATGTTTTTACTGTAACGTAACAGAGGACATAAAAGGAGATAGTGTCAACGTTTCTTGAATACTTTTAGCAAAGGAAAACTTATCTTATCTGTATCTGGCCTTGACATTCTGTCCTATATTACTTATCATATAAAAAGTAATATTTATGCTACTGCCGCTATAAATTAAACTAAAGAAGTAGTAGAAAAAAAACCACATAACCGTTTATGCATATACCACATTCTTAACCATAAGGTCCACGGAAAAAATATTGCAAGTTTAAGTAATCTATTTCCTGGAGGCTAATGCTGATAACTGTTCCTCCGTTTACCCCAACTCTACTTTTCCAGTTTCTTTCAGGCAGATAATATAAGCACCTATATCTGTGCACTCAAGATTACCACGTATTGATTGTTTGATCTTTGCTGATAATAACACCTGGTTTTCCAGAAATGTAGTTCCGGAGCCACATAGAGTTTCTATGCATGGCACCTGTAAACTATAACAACTGGTTGCGTTCTCAGCAAAGATTATAAACGGCTCGAGAACTGTCGATTTATTGTACCATCACCACACATTTAAACTTTGGTGATAACTCCGTTAGGGTTGAATAATTCCCTTTGTGGGTCCCTCAGATTCCTTCCAATAACTCTACACATTTTTGGGACGGACCAGTGCCGCATTCATATGGAACGGACGAGTTTGGTCTACCAGCAAATCGTAAGATTGTGGATACACTACCAGCGCTATGTAATATGGATTCTATTTCCTATCACTTTAATTGGAACTACAGATAATAATATATTTCATATCTGCACTGTCATGAGCAAAGATGAATAATTTAGTGTAGTCCCATGACTATGGACCTGAATGTGTTTTTAATTCTAGGATTGCAATAATATAAAAAAAAGGGTGTGGATCCTTTCTCTATTTATAGTAAACATAAACAAGTTTAGACCAGTTAGACTTTTGAGAAGGATGTGGAATAACAAACTGTATTTTTAATATCTCAGACGTATTACATTCATTGCCACCCAAAAAATCACGGCTCCATAAAATTTTAACTTCTAGAGTGTGGCGTGATATATTGTTTAAGGGATACGCTGGGGCCACAGCAACCACTTTTGGGGGTGTTTTTGCTGTGAATTGAACCTTGTTGTATGTTTAGTCACAAACCCATTCAGGACATTAAATGTAGCCATAGTTTATGCCAAAACTTACGTGAGCTAGAATATATTTTTTCATTAACGGAAACATTTGAATTGACAGCTGGCAAAACATACCTTAGAAACTCTCCATTTTCACCCAAGTTACCTTTGTACACTTAACATGTTTACCAACTACGGACACCCCATTGCATAGGTTTTGGACCCAGTGTTAATAAGAAAGATAGCTTTATGCGAGTAAAAATTATAATCGTCCAGCAATAAGTTAAGATCCAAGAAAATGGGGTGTTTGAATATAGCGAGCGCGAGTGTGGTAGTTAAAAATTAGTATGGCTAGACTCTGATTATACATGTTTATGGGTAATGAGTGGAGGGGGGGAATGGAACTCGGGACACCTTTCTAGTGAAAAGTAGAGATTAAACTTTTAGGTAGTTTACCTATTAAAACCTTTGTGTTGGTGGATGCGTGGGGTTGCCTTGTCGGTTTTTTGGGGGAGAAGGCTTTGTTGGGGATTGTTGGTGGGGAACTTTGGGGACGTGATTGGGGGGTGGGGTCTTCTCCAGATGCCCCAAAATATAAATTTTAAGGTGGGGGGACAGCTATACATTTTTAAATGTTATAAGCCCCCATTAATAAATAAAACAGGTGTCATTTAAATAGCACGGAAAAAAACGTTTCCAAAAAGTCTCTGTGATTGCATCTTTTTCTAGATTCCATGATTTAAGGAAAATTATAATAATATTTTTTTTAAAAACCGGATATTTAGGGCCCATTTAGTTCAAATTGCAATCAATTAGATATATGGGTTCAATTTTGGATTATACTAGATTAAATTAAAACTAGTTGTGTACATAGAATGGTCCTAAGTCATATCATATTAAGGAAAGATTTGACCCAGTCTTTTGTGTGCGCCAGTTGTAAGATCGAACCTCATATGGTATACTAGTTTAACCAAACGCTAGTGACTAAAAAAGGTAATTGAAGAACACATTTGTTATAACATTGGATTAACATAGGCTAAGAGCCATAAGACAGGGTTTTTAATCTCCTTTTTAAGCTAATAAGGTTTTGTGGGCAACCTGTCTTTTAGGTTTTCTAGGCCAAATTTTTTAAGTATATACTACGTATTTGTCTTGCTGTAACTTTGTAGTAAGTACGTTTATGTTATCCATCTGGACATTGGAGGAAATCATTCCCCCTAAAATAAATAACTTCTGCAAATCGCTCAAAGTGTTACTGTCGTTGGTAATCACATTCTAAAGACGGACACAACTCCCCTAAAATTATGATTGTTTTTTTTAGCTTTTTAGTATATTTTTAATATTACCTAATTGAGTTAGAAATAATACTTGCCCTACTAATGTAGGTAAACGGGGGTGAGTTCTTCAGATTGGCAAATAAAATTATTATAAAACCTTAAACCTTAAAATGCCTCTTATGAATTGAGGGATAACGTGCATTGGTACTAAGAAGAATAGACAAGCCAGAAGACGATGCACTATAAATGCAAAAGCGTAAACTTCCTTATCAATTTTTTTTGGCTGCCGCGAAGTTAGCCAACAATTCCCACAATTAATGCGAGCGGACACGAGCGAGTGTTTGCACTATAATTGGAAGAATTTATGTCAGTAATGGGCTATGTGGTAAACTAGGTAAGTTAGAGGGTTTGAAACTCTTGGATCAAGGCAATGTTTTGTGTGTTGAAATAACAGATTGGTAATTAATGAGATGCCACAAAAATGTACTCACGCTAATTAGTTTGTTTTGTTTGAATCAAACCGTTGTTTAAACAACAGTTATATTAATCCTCAAAAAGTAGTTCAATCTAATAATGTTTAATATGCATGAAGTCATTAAAGGTGTGTCTTTATAAAAGTGAATATACTGAAAAGTAATTTATTCGTTATTACCATAAAATTTTAAACATTTAACTGCAATTGTGAGTTTTTTTAACTTCATAAGATTAAAATTTTTAATGGTTTGAGCTTTAGAAGAAACTTGGTCATTTGAAGTTGAAAATGTTAGTACCCAAATGGTCGTGTCGCGAGGCACCATCCAGTTATATTGGGGGTTTATTATTACTCGTGTATATAGTACATTTATTTAGTTTTATCAGGATTGGATATCAACTACCAGAAGATAACGTCCCTAAACCGGTAAACCAATTTGATTTTTGAGGATTTAAGTAGTGCAGTATATTTGTTTATTGTTTTACCGGGTTTTTTTTTTTTGGCTTTGACAAGTAAAGCATTTGTGTTTCTAAAAGTATGGATAAATCCCAAGTTTTAAGTTTTATTTTTCCTATGATTTATGCAATTATTTATTTATATTTACAGATAATAGCAAGTTAATAATAAAAGGGTTGCACTTTTCATTTTATAATAGTATTTAGTTATATTCTATGCTAACTTAAAATAATATTTTCTAGCTTCATAAACAAATAAATTATAATACTATCATAAAAATCTAATAAAAGTAGATATTTAAATGGTTAAATACTACAACTTACCTGTAAGGCGCATGTCCTTGAGAGATTAGATTATCCAGTGAACATTCAGATAATTTACTATGCTTGGTAACTTTCTTATATTGATCTGTGGTTGTAGTGGTCATTGTATATAGCAAAAATTTTAGTCGTAAGGGGAAGTTTTAAAAGTTTCCTAGAGGTTTTAGAGTCAAACAAGTGGAATAATGGAGATACTTTTTTAACTTACTTTTTATATTTTATTTACACATATAAGAATAAACTTTGTTAATTGTGTTAATTATGGAGATAGATTTGAGCACAATGTTTTTTAAGGTTGGTCCCTAGTTAATTTGTAAAAACAAGAAGTCCTTATCGTCTGAGAGATATTATAGAAGTTTTCCGATCGTAACTTATATAAGTTTTGGAATGGTACTTAGTCCTGTTGGAACATGAGTTTAAATAGAGAGAAGAATGTAGGCTTTCACTATATCCGACACCTCGATAGTTTTATAGATAATATCTATTGGAATGTTTTTCAGTTCCACGGATTTAAAGGGCTCTCAGGGTATTTAATAGATAACGATTTGCAGGAGATGCAATGATGCAAAGGACAAACAGTGTTACTCAAAGGATTTTCATAAGATCCATATTTACAGATGAAATTCCACAAAACAATGCTCTTACATTGAATTTAGAGATCAATATGCCAGCATATAAAGGAATGGTTGAATAACCAGAATGCATGCATTACATGAGATGTTGGCAATTTTTATATGGCAGTTTTGTGGTCTAAAGATAGAACATTCCTACGCTGACCCAAGCCGTTTCAAATAAGGATGTAAACCTGGTTACAAATAAAGGATATGTCATTATATTTGTAATATCTAATTTAGATGCAAAAATTGTGCGGGGTTTACAAACTTTCAATTGAAGGGAAAAAAAGTTAGAAAATTATGATCAAAAATAATGTTGAATATTGAAAAGTTGTTATTACTTCATTTATTGTGCGGAATCTGTAATATTTATAACAAACTATAGTTTAAATTCATTTATAACGGTAAAATATTTGATCTTTCAAAAAATTTGAAAAGCAAGGAGATAACAATGCATTTATTTTAGTGTATAAGATTGCGTTAATACATTTTAATAGTGATTCATTCATTTCACGCAATTTTCTGTTTTATAAATAGCTCAATATATTTACTTAGTAAAAAAAATTTATATTATTAAGAGTTTTTGGAAAAAGGGGGTTCAGGTGCATACTTGCTCTAGTTAGTGTACAAAGGTTCATAAATTAGCGTTTTTGAAAACAAGATCTACGAATATCTATTTTAGTAATAATTACTGGCTACACCAGACATTTCTTATATGAAGGTTAAGATTTCTATAAAAACATGAAAAAAATCAGACCGTGTGGTAATCTGAAGGTTATGGCCGAATGCTACAAGCAATCTTAATGTCCTCCTACATTTTTTGGGATTAATCTTTTTGGGCAGTGTTTTAATTGAATGCAATAGCATTGGTGGCTGGTAAACAGAAAATAGTTCAGATCGAGAAAGGATAGTTTAATTTTCCGTCAAAGCCTTCCGATTCTGCAACCATATATTGTGTTTGTCCAATCATTTTATTAAACTAGCTTTAGCCTAACCACTTAATCTCTGCAAGAATGGTTTTGTTGATGATTTTCAATTTAATTTCGGATCGAAGTAGTCTAAGTGAACCTGCAGCCTACTTTTACCAGAATTCATAGTACCAGAAGTAAGGACTCTACTATAATATCATCAGATCAATGGAGATACCCTAAAGAATATACTCATGAACGCTTCACGCAGTTGTTTATGGGGTCAATGACATTTGACGAAGTAAGCATTATTTGTTCCTAAAATCTGGGGATAAGAATTTAACTATTTGTTATTAACTGTGTCCTTCCTGACGCTTTTATGTTTTTATATTGGAGTGGCATTCCATGCTTATAGAGTGATTAGAATGCAGGATTTGTAGATGAGGTGGGTATGTGGTTAGTAATAGGCGGGAGTGTAGCATACTACTACAATGGAGGCTTCCCTAAGAGGAGAAAGAGCGTTTGACGACTTGCTGTGAGCCCTTTTTATGCAGTAAAAATTAACAGAGTATAACATGAGAGCGATTGAAGGCTTTGTTTTGGTTGGTTCTCTATTAGCTTATTTTAATTAGTATTTTCTGGGATTTGTAATTTAGTGTTTAGTCTGACCGGTTATATAGTTGTACAAGGGTTAATCTTAAGAGATAATCTTCTCCAGCTGGCCTATAGTTGATTTTAAGTTTCTCGATGCCATAATTTTTTTTGTGAACAATGTTAAATCTAAAACAAAGATTTTAAAGAGGAATGGGGAAATGATCTTTATATAATTTAAATAAAATTATGTTATTGTTATTGTGAAAAATAAACTTGGGAGGGTTTGATGAAATTAACTGGGTATGATGATACGGGAAATTGTGTTTAATTTTTGGGGAAAAAGAATGTTAAAAATGTATATTATTTATTATAGGTATTTGTTTGATTTTGGTTAGTGTATTATATGAGTGTGGTATTTTATGAATATGTGAGAAGAGATAGGTTGAGATTTTATTGATAGTTGTTGGTTGTAGGGTGTAGTGAATGGGAATCAAGTAATTGGTATTAGTAATTTGAATTGTTGGTTATTGGTTGTGGTTTGGGTTATTATTGATGTATTTGAGGTGTGGGTTATTTGGGGGTTATATGAATGAAGGGGTTTTTTTAATTGTTGAGGGTTGGGGTGGTGATTGTGGTTTTATGTTTGATTGTTTTGTGTTAGATTAGTGGGTTGTGGGTTAGGTTGAGGATGGTTAGTTGATGGTTAGGGATGATATTGTGTTTTGTGTTTTAATTTGGTTGAGTAAGATAGATTTTGAGTATTTGGTGGAGTTTTTTAATATTATTTTAGGTGATGTGGGGGGGAAGGGATGAGTAGAGAGGGCGTAAGTGTAGGGTATTAGGTGGGATAGGATTAGTGTGGTGTGGGGATAGGGGAGTGGGTGTTTTGTGGTGGGTTTTTTTGTGGGTAGATGGGTGGAGTTGTTGGATGTGGGTTTGGTTTATGTTGAGGTGAGTAGGATGTGGTATATGTTGAGTTGGTTTGTTTTTTGGGTTAATTTTATATATTTGGATGATTAGGTGATGTTTGGGGGGTTAGTTTAGTGTTTGGTGGAAGGTTTAGGAATTGGAGGGGGGGTAGAAGTAGGTGAATTTAAGAGGTATTAATTGTGATAGTTTTAAAAGGGTGTAGTTAAGATTAGTGTGGATGATTTTTTGTTTGGGGGAAAGGGTTTAAGGGTTATGGGATTTTGGGGGTGGGAATGTTTTTGGGGAAGGGGAATTGTTAGGTAGAGGGGTAGTGTGGTGTTAAATTTTGGGTGATGTTGGGATGGGTTTTGGATTAGTGGGGGTGGGGGTGTAGTTAAAAGGGGGGTAATTGAAGAGTAGTTCGGAATTGTATTTGTTTATTGGTTTTTATTTTGGTTTGTGGAGTGGTATTATTGGGTGTAGGGTGTTTGTTTGGGATTATGTGGGTTGTTGGTTGGTTTTAATTTGTTGTGAAAGATATTGTTGGGTTAATTTGAAAGGAGTTTAGGTGGCAGAGTGGGTCTGGTGGTTTGAGTGTGTTGGGTGTTTTGGTGGTGTGAATGGTGATGGTATTGGGTTTATATGAGGGGGTATTGAGGGGAAGGGGGGTTTTGTAGGAGCGGTATACATCACAAGCAGGGTTCAGTAGTTTTTCAGCTTTATCAAACAGATTCCGTTGCTAGGATCGTGAGCTTCAGAGTTCAATATTCCAAGTACTTTAAATATTTGTGATTTATATTCCAAATTTTTCCTGGCTAACGAACTTTGTCCGAGAGTGAAATAATATACGGGTTTAAAAAATATGGTAATAAAATTAAAAACGTGTAGTGGAAGAAAAATAAGGAAAAACTAAATAAACTGGAATATATTCATGCTATTTTGTGTCAAAGACAATATTTTTTCAAATAAACAAAAGATCAGTGTTCGTTTATTTTCTTATTTTTGTAAGATTATTATCATTTCATGAATTTAAACTTTTGTATAAGAGTGTTGAGCAAGGGTATTATGACTAGATTTAAAAATTTTAAATATTGTTAAGTTATAAAATTTTTAAAAGGTTCGTTTGTACATATACTGCAATATTATTGAGGTATGTCATTTGGACACGTAGTTTAAACAGTATACTTATAAAGAGTTGAAATTATAATCATTTTTACAATATTAATGTTTGGAAGTGAAAAATTTTGTTTTAAATAGTAAAAATTATAATTTACTAGAGTTTTTTTTTTAAATTTAGGGAAATTGTGTTTTGAATGTATTATAGGAAAACCCGATACTACATGTGTATTTATAAACATGTTGAGAATAATAGTGTGCGTTTACCAAAGTATTATATATGTGTTCTTTTAGTTATAGTGTTTTGTAGTGTGGGGTTAGGATTTAAAATGTAAATATGGGTTTAGAGAAAACCCCAAGAAATGATATTTTATAATTTATTTTGGTGGGAGTATGTTTTATCAAAAATGTTTTGTTTAATGATGATAAATGTGTGGTTGTGGGTTGGTTATTAAATATTGTTTGATATGTACAGTTTTTTTTATAATGTGGGTTGTATAATATATTTTTGGTTGGGTTAAAAAATTTTTATTGTGTAGTGTATTTTGGAAGATTTAAAGGGAAAAAGTTTGGTGGTTATTTTAAAATTTTAACATTTTTAAAAATGTTTTTTGTTATTTTGTGTGTTGGTGTTCATGTTTGGAGTTATGGGAGAAAATCAGGAGTAATAGAATTGACAGTGGTAATGTGTATTTTTTTCACATATATATAATTGGTGAGATATGGTGTGTAGTAGACATCTGTTGATGGGAGAAGTGTGAAGAAATAGAGGAGCCGAGAGCGCGAGATTCGAATAAATGTTATCGGTCATTGTGGCTCAGTTTTACAGTGTTATCCGGTGGAAGGGGAGTATTCTAAGATTAGATTACAGGTGAGAGTTGTGATATTAAAGTGATCTGCTGTCGCAGCGTCCCGCGTAGTCGTGATTGGTACAAATCTGTGACCCGAGCCTATGTGGCAGCAGGATGAGAAACTTGGGGAAAAACGGTCTCAACTACAGTGAACCCGGATCTAGTGTGTGAGGTTGTTGGTGGATTGGTAAAGTGGTACGTCCCCAAGTGCTTCATACGACGGTTTGAAAAGTCAAGAAACAATATTTTCAAGGGCAGAATCAACTGAAGACTAGGTTACTGAGTATTTACAGTTTTTAATTTAAAACGTAACTGAATGTTTGTAATGTTTTAGGTCTACTTTTACTTAATACAGAAATATTTATATTTACAAAACAATTATATACTTCATTCGAAAACACCACATATTACAAATTTTTAAAATTAAACATTTATAAGAGTAGTTAATGGAAATATTAGTATGAGGCTTGATATATTATTTAAAATTTTAAAATTGGCGTATTGTGAAAGCATTATTTTGATATTCGTTATCAGTGGATATGCGCTTGTCGACAATTTTCTAAACTACCGTTTAAGAAATATAAGTGTTATACTTAAAATCTTTTGGGATAATAAAAAATAAATGAGAAAAGTAAAAGTATGATAATAATCTTTGAAAGAAATTAGTGCATTTGAATACTCGTAATTGAGTCATTTTGATATTTTCTTCCTTATCTTAAGAATGGTACTCTTCAAATATTTTAGTACCTAAATACAAATCTAATTATTATTTTTTTAAATTTTTGTATTTACTTTTAAAATTTTTTTTACATAATCAATGTATTAAGGGTGAACATCTTGTAGCAATTTAGTTGGGATTAATTACTAGTTGTTTTTATCTTTGACAAATATTTTGTAATATTAACTTGAATCGAAAATAACTAAACATGTCTAAATGTTATATTCATATTTTAATTTAAAATGTACACATAAGTCACATTCAATATTTACACATAAAACATACAATTCATATCCATTAAATTAATGAAATCAACATTCTTTAGATCATTAGCACATAATAATACGATTTGGACTGGAATACTCACAGAGCAGCGTGTAGTTCCATGCAAGTGCAAAAATAGCAATCAATTTTCACGTAACTGTGCAATTAATTTTAAAATTTAAACTAATATTATGGTGTTTAAAATAAGCTAATACATATTTTACGCTATTTAGGATGCGAAGAAATAATTACATCGTATTGTATAAAAGTAAAATTACTTATTCTTTCATATTTTTAGATATGCATAACTTTAAATGATAGCCTTTGCCAGTTTATATATGTTTCCCCCTTTTGAACGACAATACTAATACATTTTATTTGTGTACTAACAATTTACCTTCCTCCTACATTGAAAGTTTATTGTTATTGAGCAAAACTATTTACAGGATCGAGCATACGATATGATTCTATAATACTTTGGGCCCTTACTACGAAATAAAGATTTTTTAAACCAAAACTACCAACTAATAAAGAAAATGGTTTCTACTACTAAAATAGAGCCCAAAAAGCTGCATCTTGATTAGTTAAAGGGCTTGACCAATAAAACCCGACATGTTATCTTTTCTTTACCAGAGTTCTGCTTTTTTTTATTTTTTTTTATCAATACAGCTTAATAACGCTTCTTTAGGTTTCTTAAAATTGATATTAAATATATAATTTTTCAAGGGTCCTTTTGCTCGCCAAAAAATTCTATTGCAGGTCTGGGGTTTGCTAACTGTCCCTTTCCGCTATCGCTGATTTATTCCTGAATTTTGACTTCTTGTATGCGAAATTATGTACTCGAAATATTTTAAATTTTAGATGAAACTGAATTTTTTTCCCCCACTTCTAGCTCTCAAAACCCGGCCGCGAAATATTTCATTATACTATCGGCGTACAGCATACGGGTTTGGTATACTGTCCCCTTTACTATTTCAAACAGTACCGCTGTTTCAGACGGTTAAATTTAAAACCCATATTAAAATATTTTTTTTTTCATTATAAAACCCTATCACATTACCGGTCGTTTTTTCCCTTGAATTCCCCAAGGAAACAGGGGTCGGGTTTTTTTGGTGTTATTGTGTAATTTTTTGGATCTAGGGGTTTATAAGAAGACATTCTGCTAGCGTTGTTTCGGGTTTTTTTCCCCCAAAGCTTCATTAATTCCGGGGGTTATTAACTCCTACCCATTAAAACATGTAATAAAACTTTTGTAACGTCCACCGCTTTTCAGATTGCAGGTTTATATTTTGGGTTTCACACGTAATTATGGGGATAATTATCAAGGTTTAGAATTATTTATTTCATACTTAATTGCATTAAGTAATTGGATATCTGTTTTTGGGGGTTTGTCCGTGCTGTTTATCACTTATTTCCTATATAATCTTTTCTAAACTTCCTCATAGTTTTTTTATATATATTTTATATACATACTAATTATTACTTATCGTACAACTGAAACTGCCCTCATATTATATACGTGCGTAACCCATATTTCAACTTTTACCCCACGTGTTGCCAGAACAATTCTTACAATAAATCTATTTAAGTTGTATAACATTTGGTCTTTACGCTGGATGCTTTTATTGTTGAGACCTAGTAGTCGCGCCGGGGTCACGCCTTAGTTCTGTTATTCAACGTAGAAAGAATCATCAAAAGAAGAAGATTATTTCATAAAATTTTACACAATGTTTTCCCATTTTTTTTGGGCAGTTTATTTTTTATAAATTACATATAATACCTCATAAACTTGCATATTAAAGATTTTGAGATGATATAATAAAAACGGAATGAAAAGGGGCCGCAGAGAACCCTTTTTTAATATTAATTACCACATCCTATCACTATCTCTTATCCAAAACTCATAAGTTGTTGGTTCTTCTTGCTCATAACCTTTTTAATTTTTTTCTAGATCCGTTATAATACTCTTTCTTATAGGAATTTTTAATTTAAATTCACTTCCTTTAAAAGTCTCTGGTCGGTTCCCACATCATCCACTTTGTATTAACGGTTTCCCTTCACAAACTGAATTATCATCGCAATTTCTGGGAACGCTTCCTTTAAAATGTAAATAAGGATATTTATAAATTGTTAATAGTCGGGGTTGTTTCTTTAAACCCACATTGAAATAGTTTGAGTTTCCTTCCTCTTTTCAATATTTCGCAGCTTGCATTAAGTCTTGCACCCCGCAAACACTAAATATTAAAAAGATTGTCAAGAAAGCAAATTATCGAATATTATTCTGAACCGGTGGTTGTAACAATTTTAAGTATATAAGATTAATTTTATTCCGTGATATCACATCCTCTACCTATTCTTTTTATTGTTTATTTATTAAAATTTTCTATTTTTCCTAGATTTTGGGGTAACCTTATTTTCCCGTGAGTTATAGGATATATTTAAAGTAACTTGGCTTTCATTGTCTTCCATCCAATTTTCATTTTATATTCATCGTCAGATCACTGAGTGACTAACATAACTATTCATATAATTTTTTCGCCTTCGAAACATATTTTTCAAACTTTCTCCATCCTCCTTCTTTGAGATTTCCTCCTGACGACTAGCGCGCTCAAACGTTCGTATTTTATACAATTTAAGTTCTCAGTAAATTTCTGTTTGAATGATTTCCCTTTAAGACATTTCTACCCTTCTTACTTATCTTTCTTTCCCCATCTAATTAAGAGTAACGGGCCCTTTTGGAGTTTTGAAAACAGTGGCCCTCTTTTTTTCCCGTTAAATCTTTGGCTTCTTACTAAAACTACCCTCATTCAGACTTTTGTAGATCAGTGTATGATATTTTTCCCTTTGTTTAATATATACAATTTTCCCTGTTTTTTTAATCATTTATTACTAAAACAAGCATTATTACTGTCGCCAAAAAAATTTTCTTTTTTTCTGAGCCCCCTTTCCTTTTTTTCAAAAAAAAACATACTCTCAAACCCCAATTAAATTCCCCCCCCCCTTGAACCTAGCCCCCCCAAAAAACAATCAATTAAAATTATACCCCTAAAAACCCCCCAAATAAAACACAAAAGAAAAAAAATTCAAAAATGAAAGTCAAATTTAAAGATTATTTGATAAAAAACCAATTTTTTCATCGATATAAATAAGGATTCGAAAAGGAAAAAAAACTTTTGGAGTAATTTTTTAAAAATTTAACCAAGCAAAACATTAGGATAAAACCTAAAACCAAAATAAATAACAAAAAGGCTAACCCCGGTTTTAGTAATATGGCCCGAATGGTAACAAATACTAAGAAATAAAAAAAATAAAAAAACAATATGAATATATTATGGATATGTAAATTTTACAACTAAAAATTTAGAATGTATATTTCAAAAAATTTGGAATGAGATTCAAATTCTGTTTTCTTACACATTTTGGCAGGGAATGTTTTTTAAAATTTAACCCCTACGTATTAATTTTTGCCTTCCCCCCCTCTCACTTTTCTCTCTCTCTCTCTCTCTCTCTCTCTCTCTCTCTCTCTCTCTCTCCTCTCTCTCTCTCCCCCCATCTCTCTCTCTTTTCCCCTCTCTCTCTCTCTCTCTCTCCACTCTCTCCCTCTCTCTCTCTCTCTCTCTCTCTCTCTCTCCTCTCTCCCTCCCCCCCCCTTTTTCCCTCTCCTCTCTAAAAAATAGAGAGGTCGGGAGAGGGTCTGAAATGCAAAACTCCAAATTTTTTTTCGATTGGTTTTAAAGCCCCCTTTGGTTTAAAGCCTAAAACACTTAAAAATTTAAAACCCCAAATTATTTTTTGGAACCCAGGGTATATTAAACAAACTAATTATAATCAGTTCTACCTAAAATAAAAAAGGGTGTAGTAGAAAGGAATAGGGAAACATAAAATAACAAATTTTGGGGGCCTTAAAATTAACCCCCTCCCTCATTTGGGTTTCTAAACCAGGTTAATATATAAAATAAGAAAGTTTAAAAATTTTGTACCAATTAGAAATCCTTCTGTTTTAAACCCCCCTTTTCCAAACAAAAGATGCGGGGGTAAAAATCCTTGGTTTTTTCCCCCTGTTAGATTTTTTTAAAATTGCTGCTTATTTTGGGGATAAAAAAGGGAAAATTTAAAAAAGAGCTCAAACGTTTTGGGAAATTAGATATTTTTTTAAAACCTTAGTTTTAGATGATAAATTTTAAATTTAGATATTATGGGGAACCCGGGGGTTTGGCAAAAAAAATGAGAAGCGCAAGGAAAAATAGAAATTGTCAATGATGTACAAAGTGTTTAGATATAAAAAACCTACATACCTAAAAGAGAGAAAAAACACACAAATGTACGATGGGGGGGCATCTAAGAAAAAACCCAAATTTTTAGTAATTTTAATTTGATTCATTTTCCCAATTCATCGAAACGGTTATTTTAAATAAAAAATTTCTTCCACGTACAACCATTAAAGGCTAAGGGAACATGTTAGAAAAATTCAATTAAAAAAGCAATCAATTAAATTTTAAAAGAAACAGTTGAAAACAGAAAAACTACAAAAGAAAATTAAAATTTTTAAACACATAACGGGAAAAAGGGCAGAAAGTATTTTACTATTTTTAAAAATTTTAAATAATATTTGGGAAAGGGAAAGCAGTTTTATTTACAAAGAGAAATTTCCCTTTTCTTTTATGTAAACAACAAAATGTTTTTATAATATATTTTATGGGTTAGTGTTTTGTTATGTGTCATAAATCAAACGAGGGGGTAAAAAAAGCATCTGTGTATACTTTGGGTTTTTTTTTTCGCATTGTAAGTACAAAAAATAACCTAATGTATTTTTTTTTTTTTGAAAAACAACTTTGCAATTTTAAAAGTGTAAATAATTTGTATTTCCTTTTGTTTTGGCGCAACTGTTGTAGTATAACGGGACTAAGCCACAACTTATTAAAAATGTGTGAACGTTTTTGGGCCTGTCCTGGTGGGAGAGTGGACCTTAGGGCCCAAAAACCCGGGGGAAAGGGGAAAAAAAAAAAATTGTTTTTCTAAAAAAATGTTGTCCCCTCTCTTTTCTCTCTCTCTTCCCCACTCCTCTCGTCTCCCCTCATCTCTCTCTCCCTTTTCACTCTCTCTCTCTCTTTCTCTCTTTCTCTCTCTCCCCTCCCCTCCTCTCACCTCCTCCCCCGAACCCCCCTCTCCTCTCTCTCTCTCTCTCCTCCCCTTAAGAAACATAAACAAATACCAAAGGCAAATTCAATTTAACAATATAATTTGGGAAAAAATTACCCTTTTTTACAGTTAAAGATAATGAGGATAGCATACTTGTTGAGGGAAGATTTGGTTTTGGGTAAGGCCCTTTAAACATATCAAAAGAGCATTATACCATATCAAAAAACCCTTTTCATGAAGTTTTTTGTTCTAAAACCAAATACAAAAAGATAAAATTTCTTTAAAAAACTAGTAAATAAGAATAAATCACAAAGTTCTACACTTGGAACAAGGGTAATAACTTATCCCAATGCAGTAGGGTTTATTAAAAATGCGTTTAAAAAAACTTGGGAAAATCAAAACAACGCAACTGGTCGGGGGCACTAAAAACCCCCTAAGAAACTAACATAAATATATATGCAAAAGTTTTCCCCCGGGGTTTTAGTAAAAAAAAAAAACATACTTAAGAAACATAAGTAATATTACAAACAAAAATTTAATTGTTTAACACTGTAGTAAACTGAAAAAAGGGAGTTCATGTCAATTTTTAAGGGCCAAAGTTTTTCTGATTAAATTTTTTTCGTTTTATAAATATATTTGGGAAAAAGCCTTTTAAGGCAATAAAAAAAACGACACCCAAATTTTTGGGCAAGCTCTAAAGAAAACAAAGAAATGTGAAGCATCAAAGGCGTCCCTTTGGGAAAAAAACGGAAAAGTCTACTTCCGATTTTGAAAAATTAAAAGGCTTCTCATAAAACTAAAAAAAATGGCTTTTACAGGAAAACTAATCCCAATTTAGTATTCCTGCAACCTGTCCCTAAAATTTTTTTAAATGGTTCTGAACTTTTTTGAGTGTTCAGGTTTAAAAATTAATGGGGAAATTTTTAAAAAAAAAAAATTTTTTAAATTTTAAATTTTTACTTAAAAAAAAATTTTTTCACTCCCAAAACTTCACAAACCCCAAAACATTGCTCCTTTTAACCCTGAAAATTCAATTTTCTAAATAGGGGGAGCAGAAGGGCCCCCCCCCCGCAAATTTCCGGGACCTTTATTTTTTTTTTTCAGAGAAAAAAAAAGCCATTTAAAAAAAAAATTCGATAAAATTTTCCCCGGGGCTCAAAAATTGGAAAAACCCCCCTAGGGACCCCTTGGAAAATACCCCTGAAACCCCCCGAAAAAACCCCCCTATTTTTCCCCCCCCCTTAAAAAATAACCAAAATATTCCCAAAACAACCAAAAGTAACCCCCCCCAAAAAATTAACCCCCCTCCCCCACCCCCAAAAAACCCGGAAAAATGTTTTTAAAGAATTTTAGCCCCCCAAAAAGGAAAATAAAAAAAACCCGGAAAAAAAACAAAAATTTTTTTTTAAAAAACCCCGAAGCCCCCTAAAAAACCCCCCATTTCGCCGGGCCCCTGAGGTGTAAGAGGCTGCCGAGAAACACTTTGACCCCCCCAAAACCCCGTGGTAACCAACCAATGTGCGCCGTAAAAAAGGGGCCCTTTTTAAAGTTTTTTAAACCAAGCAAACGAAAGACTAACCTCGAGTGACAAGATCCTATAAGTACGGCTAGCTTTAGTGTGACTTCAGTCGTGACAACGTCAGTCAAGAGTCTCACTTTCATTGCTCTTTGTGTTCAAGTCGTGCGTGATAGTGGTTTTCTTTCTCGGAAAGAAAGCCTGCTGTTTATTGTATACCACGAATTCTTTTTCTCCAAGCTTGTTACAATCTATCTGTGAATTTAATCCACAAGCGTGACCATTTCCAATGCCAATATATAACGAACTAGGAATCCGATTGATAAAATCTTGAAAAAATAGCTCTGGAGTATTTCATTAAAAACTGTCATGTAAAGTAAAATCTATAGTATGAAATATTTATCGTTTAAAAATATCATTGCTGGATAGCATGAGTTACGTAAAAGGCTAAGAAAATCGTATATAGGTACATATCCATCTACAAATACTATCCTTTGTTTATGTTATGTTATGTAGATTTGTAAATCTATAAACGAACTTTCTTTTTTGGCCATATCCAGCCGAAACAAAGGACAAATAGACAAACTAATAGGGACAAGGGACTTCCGTTATAGAACCATTAGTGATAGCAAAACACCTATTTCATTTCTAGCGAAAATTAAATTTTACTCTGAGTTTCTGGGACCTTTTATAACGTTAAAAAACTTCCTTTGAAGGAACTAGTACCATTCTTGTATACTTTTATGTGTGTATATGTACAAACAAACCGATACAACCAAGTATCAAAGTACTCGACGAAACGTCTAACGTCCTTAATGTTCCAACTAAATAAACAGACAAGAGTAACTGTATTGCATGTGGCTAGTAAGTTTAATGTTAAATCTCTTTATTATTATATTTAGTTTGTTTACAAAGTTTTTTGATGAACAATGTTTTTCTGAGCTTTCTTGGTTACTCATAAAACCGCAATTAAAATGCTCACTAACCACTCTTGCATATCCCATATTGCGACATACACTACCAACAACCTCAATGTTGCATACATAAAATATGAGTTTAAATGGAAGGTCTGTAGGGTCAGTTAGTTCTTCATTATATCGTGCAGACCAAAAGGCAGAAAACAAATTATTCCAGCCCTCTTGAATGGAGATATGCAAAACCCTCAGTCAGCAAAAAAAATAACTCAGCCAAACGCTAAGTCCGCACAGTCAGCAATAAAGTAAACCACTAATAGACTTCAGTAACAATATCGATCAGATAATAAATCCAGACTGGCGGTTAGAGATAACCATCAAACCACTGCCATAAAATACTCGTACCTGACTGATGTACGGATTATGATAAACCAGCTATCATTTATGGTGTCTCTTGTGGTGGAATGTAATATAGTTTTACAGTTTATAGTTTGTTTATTGTTTCCTTGTGTAAAAGAAAACAAAGGATAGATATTTCTGGATTGTTCCTACTGTTGTTTATGTTTATAAGTTAATGTTAACACCCCTTAACAGCTGGGTATAACATACCTGTTATATTTGCTCTGGGTTATATAAATGGTTCTCACTTTAAAACAATTAGTTTTCAATTTTTTCAAAGTCCTTACTCATTTCAAAGAAGAATACACGATGCTAATCAATGTATCTTTACAAGCATAATAAAATAACTACCATGTTCCAAGTAAACTCATTCTTTTAAGCCATACCGATGTACTTTCCTTATGTATAGTAACTGATATGGCCACCGAGTAGGTTATTTTTCTCGTTTAAGGGATTTAAGAAACACTGTTTTTATACAATACCTATTAAAGATTTGTTTCATTGATAAAATGGTTTTTTTTCATAAACAACAAAAAAAAAACAAAAGCACGTGTTTGTTGTTTTTTATGTTCAGTTATAATTTAGAATTAAGTGGCCTAATTTGTTTAAACAAATTCAATGGTTTCTGTCTGCAGGTTTAATCTAATTTCTATATTTTCTTGAAGGACCACTGGTTTATAGGTTACATCATTTGCAAGCTAGTTGTTATATTTCGTATCTCATTAAACAATATTCGCTAAAACTTTCGTTAACAACACTCATTATATTTAATTAAATAAAAGTAACACTTATTACTACTAGTCAATATTTAAAATTTTAACCTTAGACTTCTTTCGATACCTTAAATGAAGTTACCTTCTTTAGATTACGGGAAGCTACATTGTGTCTCGTAACATAGCACATAACTGAAAAAAAAAACAGCTGGAAGAAGGAGCGTGCTAAATATTAAATCCAGACCAGACAGCAACTGTTTGGAAAGAAGACGCGGCAGAATTGGGCTTTTTAAAATCGTTTAGTGTCATATTATTATGCATTTATCCTATTAAAAAAATTATGAATATGGAAAGGGTCCCTAACATCCTTAAAAATATAGAAAAAAGGCCAACAATTTTACAATGGCCAAATTTCAAGTATTGCAACACGCTATTTGCTTTAAAGTATAACCATCCTACATTTTTACTACCACAGTGAGCTTGTTTATGACAAGTTAGAGGAATGTATCTAACAACGTTATTGAAAGTTATAGTAGCGCTATCCTGAAAATATACTGTAGTTTTTTTAATTTATAAGAGTATTGGTTACACAAATAAATATATGAGTAAATTAAATTAAACAAGGAGGCCATGGATCAGGCGTATATTTTGTTATCGTATTGATTTAGTCAGGTGAGTTACTATGTTTCGACACTTAAACTTTGATAAGCACTGGAGAGATCAATTACGATCATCATCAAACGTTCACATGCCACACATCAAGCCGCGTTAATCAATGAGTTTTACGTGAATGTGGTTCAGTCCATTGTTTGCTTAATTTGCGGGTTGTAACAGGTTGATTGTCTAAGGCTTGTCACTTAAAGATATACTCATAATTAATTATCTTTAAAAACTCCGTTATAAAACAACCATTTACACAGAAAATGTATCTTAAAAACCTATCCCTTGACAGACCTTGGAAATACTATTAAATTCTGTAAATAATTATGAAAAATAAATACAATATAAGGCTTCATATGCCAATTCGTGAACTATATTTTATTGGCCTCTTGATAAAGGGGGGGGGGGGGGGGGGGGGGGGGGGGGGGGGGGGGTCGTTATTTAACGACGAAATAAGAAACCATTCCCTAATAGTTTTATGGTAGGCAGTTTGACTTTAATACAAAGCCGATTATTTAACGTCTAATAAAAGTGCTTTTATTTTGAGCTATTTCCTTCGCTAAATTCGCTCAGGAAGTTTTCTGCTCCTTTAAAAACCGAAGTGTCGCAGGAACCCAGGGGGGGGGCTGAGATGTACTGAAACTAACTAGCTTACAACTAATAAAATTTTTAAAGAATTCCCATAACAGCCTTGAAGGTTAAATTTCATCGATTTTAAGGAACCTGTACGAGCGACCTAAACTATCCGGTGAGTATCAATATCCGATTATCACATAATCCCTAGTCCAGTCTCCCCCCCCCCCCCCCACCCCCCCCCTATATTAGCCGCAAATCTTAGAATGATTTCAAGCCGTGAAACAACTCTGCAATACCTCTCCCAGCCTTTCTCTGGGATGCTTTAACTCCTCCTCACCCCCCATAGCCAGATCTGCTCATCCATGAAAGGGAAGCTATTATGTGTACCAAACTAGGTCACCTTTTATATAACCTTATTCCCCTCGTAACTTTACGAGTACTTCCAGTATCGCATAGCTACGTACAAATGGTTTGCTGAATACCAAGTCCCCCTGTTTTTTCAATAATATCTGAGATCATATGAAAGTATTGGAACGAATATACACCAGCCAACTACTTTCAACAACAATAGTGGTCAGTGACTCGTACTAAAAAATAATTTTATCTTGTAATAGAGTGACCTTTGAGAGATTTCATTCGATACTGCGGAGGTGTTATATGGCTCCCCTTCCCACGCTACGATTTATTAAGTTTTTGTGCGGTAGAAGTCCTAAGAAGAATTTATCAGTTAAAGAAGTGCAGCTGTTTCTCTAAAAACTTACGTTACTGGTATTTTTTTAAGCTGGTAATCTTGTCTTACGACCGGTAATTATTCTTGGTTTTTCTTTTTAAACAACCAGCACTAGAGAAGGTTATTTGGAGCGATTACGATCTACACTAATATATGCCAATGCTGTATATGTGGCTTTATGAACCCAGTTCGTGCCAAACGAAGCGTTCTGGAAGTTATGAGAGGTCCATCTCCCCTTGTGAAGTATTCATACGAGCCATAACCACACGTTTTCTTATCCAGTGAACCTACAAACAATCGTCTGGCACGAAGCATAGCATAAATACAATTAATCACGAAAATGTCTATACGGTTTGCAAGAAAAGATCGAGTTGGGTAGTGTCGTATTGTTAAATTAATTACAATGATAATATGTTGGGCTCTAAAATTAATATTTTAATTGTTTTTTATTTTGAAATACTGTCCTTCAAGACTTGAGAATCATGTTTACCATAACCAACAGGCTATCAAAACCCTATGTACTTCTTTGAGTAAATAACTTCCTGGAAATATGTAACCCATCTCTTTACAAACGCAAGTAAAAGAGACCCAGCAATTGTCGAAGTGCTTTGAGAAAAAGCGCACCGTCAAAAGAAAGGCTTACGTTAAGGTTTCACAACATTTTTAACTCCTTTTTATGTCTAGCAACTTTTGTGGCGCGTTTTAAAACAAACGATTCAGGAACGCAGTAAAATTCTAAAAACTAGTTTTTTTAAATAAATGTAAATATGAGACATTCTGTACACGGACATAAAGAAATGCAATGTTCCCTTTGTTTTATAATACACAAACAATGGTATTAAAAAGGGACCGGTGTGCGGTGTGCCTACTAATAAAATTTTCCAGGAGTAAAATTGTAAAATTCGTTAATACAATAGTTTCGTTTATTGAAGATATTTCGTGTGCAACACATCTCTATTTAAACGTGCTGACTAATATACGTGGTAGGAGCCCGCCAGTGCCACGTGTCGTGTGACAGGTTTTGGCTGAGACTGCTGCACACTTTCAGATTATATCAATCATTTTAATTTGCGATGTAGTTGACAGTCATACCAAAAATACATTTTTTACAACACTTTATCGGAAATATAACAAAAAAATAAGAGATATTGTGAAATCCGACTGAGTGAGTAGGTGTTAATGGTTCTCCATGCAAATCCCCATTGTTGTGGACTTGAGAGTCATGTATTCTAAATATAAAATACTCATTCTTGTTCTATGAGATAATTGAATATTTGCAAATTAAAACAGTTAGTTTTCTGAAGAAATAAAAAGTCCATCACACACCTACAACACAAAAAAAAAGAGCTGCGCTGGAATAAAAAACTTGTAACTTGACGTTTAAACCTTGACTTGTAACCATTAATTTTTTTTCTTTTTACTTTACGTATAAGCTTACCATCTTTTAAATAATGCCAAATGTTAAATAACAGTAAAAATTGTACTTAGCTTTGTTTACAAATAGATTGATTTTAAATCATTACAATCACGGTTTACTCGGTTACACGGTTGCAGCAATTTTAAACGTCCTATCAGGCTACATTACATTTTTGAATTATGTCCATAAGACCGTAAAAACAGATTAGGACAGACGAAATATTTAATTTCATTCTTTGTTAAACGCTCATAACAAAAATACCGCTTCTAAACTAGTTGCAATACTCTTGAAATTTTTCCTGAATCTTGCTATGAATGAAAATAAATCTTTAATTAATCTAAAAGTCTATTAAACCTCTATGGTAACCAGGAAACATTTCAGCATGGAGGAGACCTCAGGCACAAAAGAGAAATCTTAATTTTTTGATAATTCAGCCGATTTGATTGAATCCATCATTTTATCATTATCGACCCCTAAAGAAAGTGGAGAGAAATGCTAATCTGAGTCCTAGAGACGGAAAACCTTGCTATTTATCCAAACGGAACAAACTGGTTCCTGCGACATTATCCAAAATCACTGCGTTTCGAACTCTGGTGCAAACAGGCGTCCAGGAAGGAACCCAAACATCGATTAATAGTTCCTCAACCTCCCCTAAAGTGCTTTCAAAACTCTGTCCAAAGCAATGTCAGATAGGTTCTAGAATTCCATACACGGCTACATACATAAGTAGCAAGTTATGGGCTGTTGATATGCCATGTATATAGATGTAGTGTATAATACATATATTAACTATATATATACAGGGTGAATGGCTCTTGGTGTGACAAAGTTTTTTAGGTTATAATGCAATTTAAAATGTGATAAAATGGCGGTTATAAAAAGTCTAACTCCAAAAATTAGGTCTTAAATGAATTATTTTTCAGTATTTTCTAAAAAAACCCTGTTTTCTAAGACCAATGTCCACATGAATTACTTCTACCTCCAATAAACCTATTTTTCTGCTCAATTTAGTCAAGTGTAGGCTGCCACGGAGTTTCACTACTCGAGAATACGCTGATATACACTTTATTTACGGGTTTTGTGATGGAAACGCGCGTGCTGCCCAAAGAGAGTATCAAGCTCGCTACCCTGATCGCCGACTTCCCAGTCATTTTGTGTTCTCAAGACTCCATCAACGTCTTGTGGAGGGAGGTACAGTTCACAAAAGACCTAACGAAGTAGGACACATTATTCATGATGTAGGATTAGATGAAGTAGTTCTAAATTCTTTTTGGAATGATCCAGAAGTTAGTAGTATACAACTTGCTAGAGACGTAGGTGTATCACAATGGAAGGTTTTTGGACATTTTGCATAAGAATAAGTTCCATCCATACCATTTTACGCCTGTTCAAATTCTGAAAGCAACTGATTATGCTCCTAGAGTACAAATCTGTCGTTGGTTGCTAAACAGAGACATAGAGCAGCGGCATTTTTTTCGAAAAATCCTTTGGACTGATGAGTCATTGTTTACAGGAACAGGAATTTCCAATCCATAATATGCACCACTGGGATCAACAAAACACACACCGGACAAAGGAAAAATCCGGACGAGCTTATATTCCAGCAGGATGGAGCCCCTCCACATTTTAATGCAACAGTACGTCAATGGCTGGACTGAAAACTATCCCGAGTGGATTGGGTGGGGGAACTGTCGCATGGCCTGCTCGATCTCCCGACCTTACACCTATGGACATTTTTGTGTGGGGTTTGTTTAAGCAGGAAGTTTATTCCACCCCACTAAACTCAGAAGAAGAATTACGAGGCAGAATTGGTCTGGCTGCTCAAAGGCTTCGTGAAAAAATGTCTTTTAAAATGGACCGTAGGAGCAATGAGAAAGCGAGCAAGATCTTGTATGAAGAAAAGAAGGTTGCCATTTTGAGAATTAACTGCAATGATTTTTACTTTTAATGTTTTTTTTCATGAGGTATTCTAATTTTCATTTAACTTATTGATAATTGATTGAAGTTTCATTATAAAATATCTTTACTAATGCTCAAAAATTATGTTTATTATACCGTTCTATGACTACTCAGTGTTAACATTTAACCCATACTTTTTTTAATGGCAAAACACCTAAATAGTTTAGTAGTTATTGAAGGTAGAAGTAATTCATGTGACGACTGGTCTTACAAAACAAGATAAGGAATGAATGTACAATACTGGTGAAAGTGATAAGATAAGAAATTAAAACATTGATAAAGGATGTGACCATTAATCCGTAACTAGCCTCCACAAATTATTTTAAACTGCTTTACTTTTTTGTAATCTTCAATTCATTGTTTTATGAGGCAGTTTTATAAAACATAAAAATTAATACAGCTGTTATTAAATTGTTTGAATCTTTTTTGTAGCTTGCATGTTTTTTAATATTCAAACCGATAAAAGTAGGTAACCGAATACTTAACTATGGTCATATGGCATACCATTTTAAAGCCTATTAAATGGCAAAGTTTTTAATATAACTTGACAAATTCTTGTGTACAGGGTGTGGTAAAAAGATGGAGTTCAATGATTTTTCAGTTTTTTCTGAAACTTATCAACTTTGCCATTTGAATCGACCTGAAGCTTAATTTTCTTTTCTACCGTTTGAACCGATATCTTTTTCAAATTTAAAATTTAACGGAGAATCTAAAAATGATGTAGTTTGCTCACATATGACTATACGTTGCTGAGAAATATCAGATTTAAGTACAAATGCACGGGTTTTTTTAGAAAAACTGAAAATAATTCATTTCAGACCTAATTTTTGGAGTTAGACTTTTTATAACCGCCATTGTATCACATTTACATTGTATTATATAGACCCAAATAACTTTTGTCACACCAAGAAGCCATTCACCCTGCAATGTAATATATATAT
>NW_025779711.1:0-54787 GCF_021130785.1 Homalodisca vitripennis
TTGCAGTACAACTTGACGCAGATTTGAAGAGGAATCCCGAAATCTAAGTATCTTGGTAACTGAGGTAAAGAATCATTTTAATACATTTTTCGAAGATCTACTTAATGAAAATATGAGTTCACACTCTCCATTAATTCAATTGGGAAGCCGGATTTCGTTTACGAATTTGTGCTATTACAGCAGTCAGTTAGTGAATACCTAAATGAAATTGATGATCTAATAAAAACTGTTACCACAAAGACGTGGAAAACGAGGTTTTAGTAGATGCAGGAGGTCATGTGTTTAAAGTTTCTGTTTGGTACACTTGAAAATAGCGATTTAGAAATTATTGATGGAAAAATGGATTATTTGTACAACACCAACGAGAAAATAGTGCATCAAGCTAAGGAGCAGGTGACTGTTCTAGCAAATATGCAGGCGGAAATAGTATCACATGCAAAAACAATAAATAACGTAATTTCTATATTGAAAGAATATCATTCTAATATGCATGAACAAATGGTTAAAATTTTCACACAAGCAAATGCTGCTCATTATCAGTTAAAAACTCCTTTTTGAATATTTGAAGTTAAGTTCTGCGCTTTCGGATACTAAAGAAACAGTAAGTAGTGCAAGACAAAAAGATAACTAAATTCCATCAAGCAATTGAGAGCTTAGCAGCTGGGAAGGTTGACAGTAACTTGCTAACACCTCATGAGTATCTAAGAATTTTGAAGGAAATTGAAAAGGTTAATACCTCCAACGACTAAATTGTATTCACCTGTTTAAATTAGAAAATATTCATCAATTTTATTCTGCTGTAGTTTGTTCATAGTTATACAACGATTCACACCTTAAGGGTAGTGATGAGGTTGCCTCTTTCAAACGATAATAAGATGTTCCAATTATATGATATTATTATCTATCCGGTGTATGATTGCCTCTCTCAAAGTATGGACCCAGTGGGAAGTTGGTACCCAAAAATTATTGATCAGTAAGGATCGGTTGATGTACTCGATGTACAATCAATTGGAATTCGACCGAGAGTGTCGAGGGGAACAACTGATTGTTTGCCCGTTATCGAATGTCCTGTTAAGCGTAAGCAAGAGACCAAATTGTGCGGTTGAGATGTTTCATTACGAGCAAGTGAGGCTCTGTGGTAGAAAATTAATATCGGGATTAAGGTCCCCGGTACTTGTCAAAACTCCAAGCCGATGGATATACAGTGCCTCAGAGGAGCACAGATTGACTTTGAACTGTCCTAACTAGTGACGGGACCCTGAATATAACTTCCGCGGTAGTGAAGGGGGTCGGTGAATTTAGAGGAATTGATATGTGTGATGTTGTCTCTGAAGAATTCAAGGTGCCTGCCCGTATTCACGGCAGCTCTGTGTTCTCAGAACAGATAAGTGAAATTGTGTTTCCAAATGTGGAAGAAATTTACACAAGCGAGGAGAAGGAGCTGTTTAGGCTCTGAGCAGGAGACGGCTGTGAAAGTCCTGCAGGGACTGAAACGAACGGCTGGGCACATTAGGTGTTAAGGAGTACCGTCCGGAGGACGTAGTCCGCCATCTGAAAGTCCCACATTCTGTTTGGTCCGAAGGTTTTATGCTGCAAAAGTGGCAGCTGCTGGTAGTTTTGGGTTAGTGTCAATCCTGATGCTTGTGTACATGTGTTACAGATTTGTTATGCCTGTGATGGCATGGTGGTCGAGTCGCCGGAACCGTCGCCGACAGCGTCGCTCCGCCACTCTGACCGAGGTCTTCGCAAAAGTGAGAGGCCTGACGTCACTAGACAGTCCTGAAGGAGACCAAGAGGGTGTGAACCCTGGAGAGATAAACGATGTTGAACAGAACGTGGAGGCAGTCGAAGTTGTTAATCTCGAGCGACTGCGGGACGTGATACAAGCTTTGTAACTGTGAGTAATGACACTCTGAATAAGTGTGAGTCCCTCAACTCACTGTGGTATGGTGAGGAAGTTTTGCTTGGCAAACTCCATACCGATTGCTCCAGACATTCGTGTTAATGCTGTGGACAGAATAATCTTTCAAAGAACTTGAGTAAGGAATGATCGATTTGTGTTAATTGTGGTTGACTAGTCAAAGTTGTGTTGAGAGATGTGTGCACACGGGACAGTTGTTAAAGGAGACACTGGAAAGATGTATTAAGGAATATACTCGTAGTTATGTTTAGATTGGTGATTGTTGATGTAACCATGTTTTTAGATGTAACATTTTAATTTGTTAAATTGTAGTGTTGTGGAATGTGTAACTGATCTTATGTTTTGATCAGGCAGACTTGGAGATATAATTTTCCAAATTATTCGATAATTGGCTAATATTTTAAGCGATTGACAAAACGTAAGTAAAATAAACACGTGAGACAACCACATGGGGGCACAGGAAGGACCTGCCGGCCATCCAAACATACCCTTAACCCTGATCCTACCTTTACCCCAAAGTTCTGGACTGTGTAACCCATTGTTGGCTTGATACCCATGCGTTCAACAAATAATTAATTGTTAGACTAACTTGTCGCAACTGCCTAGTTGGCTTGCGCAACCAACTAAGCGGTGTAACGTCTCCGGTCTGGCCGAAGTAGTAAAGTTGTAATTCGTTTGTTAGTTTTCTTTTAAGTGAATTGTGAGTTTTATATGAACATTTTTGGCTTATGTTAATTTTAAGCTCTAAGGCATCAGTAGAATGTAATGAAATGTAGGAGGAAGGTCTCGGTGAGCTACCCTGTTTCCAGGGGTAAGCGAGGTGAAAACCTTGGGGAGCCCCCAGGTCCACAATGCCCTTAAAAACCAAGCGTGGGGGGCGGAACTTTTAGTTTTAGTTTTTTTTTTTGTTGTTGTTTCTGTCATGAAACTGAAGAAGGTCGAGAAGTGTGAGGAATGTGTCCTCCAGTTGTTGGATGTTCAGAAGAACGTCAACGCAAACTTTTTAAAAGATGAAAGGTTTTTGAACCGCTTTTTCCAGAGACCCCCCTCGCATTTACAGTGTAACGGCCACCCACTAAACTGGGTCGAGCCACTAGTTTTTAAGTCTTTTTGCCAGGGCCCTTATGGAATGTAGTACTGTAATGGTTTGGTCGATGCCTTAGTAGCTTAATAAGAACAATTAAGATGTTAACAATTTTTGTACTGTTCTTGAGGATGTTTTCTTAACGATTTATTTTGTTAGTTAAGTTTGATGTCATTCATGACATGCTACTTGTTGGCTGTGTATATATTATAATGGTTTTGTGTTATAGTCGATGTACAAGTGAACTAACTCAGGATAACTCCATTATAATCCATAGTAGGGGTGACTGAGGAAACCGGCCCCCGAGTGAAAACCCACGAGGCCTAACCAGGAATGGGGGAGTAGCGTTCAAAATTCACAAAGAAGACTACCACTTTATAATTATTTTAAATTTAATTAGGCTCTACAAAATGTGGTATGTTATCAACTAATATTTTTAATCATTAAAATTAAACCCATCAAACCATAGTTATCCTGGAGTGCTCAACCAGATTAATAGAATGTAGTTGTGTTGTAGTTCAACTTGAAATGTTTTAAGTATTTTAGATTAAAGTTAGAAGCCACTGGTTAGTTCCCTTGTACTAACGTATTGCTTTTAAATGTGTTACTGGTTAGGTAGTCGTATTTGGGTCATTAGAGATAATGGTTATCTGATGTTAATGACTGGTCTTGAATTGGTATCGTAGTATACCATGATATATGTGTTGTAAGCCTGAAATCTTTTGTGTTCAATCATTGAGAAGAGAGCGAGCGATCGGATCGAAATTAAAGAATTACGTATCGCGTTTGCATACTTTTTTTTATTAAAAGAAATTTCTGCCTTTTTAGGGAACTCAATTGTTTATTTAAATTTCATTTAGTTGAGGCTACTGAGTGACAGCTGGCATGGTAATCAATGAACACTATACTAAGATTTTTCTTGCTAAAGGATAGGACAGAGATCCTCCCCTGCAGATTAGAGACTTTTCTTCTGGCTGCTGGCTGATGGTTCCTCATACTTGGGGACAAGTATGGTTTTAAGGTGGGGGGAGTGTGACGACCCCAGCATATAGTTCTAAGACCAGACCGGTAACATCGTATGCGGTCTTAATCAGCCAATTTAAAATATTAAATCATCAGTAATATATTTTATTTTTATTCAGCATAACATTTAATTGTAGTAACGAGTAATGAATATATGCAGCCAGACTTATTAGGTTAAGCAGTGCAGGTGGAGAAGATATATATTTTAATTCAGCACATGAATTGTAAGTCCAAGTCTGTCAGCAGTAAGCCTGGTAATTTTCCATACCCAGAGCAGCTGCGCAGTTACTGGGTGGTAAACAGGCAGGAATTTGCCTGAGGTAGCGTCTGGAACAAACGCTGCTTCCCTGGAGTTCGTTTGTTCTGAGTCGCAGTCGTGCCAGGGTTTTGAACGCGTCAAGCTCGCGTGAAATCGCTCACTCTCGCTCGGATCGGCTCTCTCTCCCGTTCTAAATTTTGTAATTGTGCAACTGATTCTAAATTATGCAATAAAATTCAAATTGTTTTCGCAATAAACTAAATTGTTTTATTTGGCCAACCGAGGAGAGAATTTTTATTACAGCAACCTGGGCTAGATTCCATCACCGTGTCCGCATTAGAACCCGAGAACTTTTAAAATTAAATTACGTGTGGTCGTCACGCCACAAAGGCATTGCAATTGTGATAGTAAAGTTACTTTAAAATACACTTCACTAACAAACGAGTAGTAAATTAATTGTATTAAATTGCACTCATTAAACTAGTACAGAATTGGTAACAAATAATTTGGATTCCTCAATAAATTGCAGTGTATTGTTGAACAGCTGGTTTGTGATACCAACTTATAAAAACATAATTTACCTTCTGTAAAGCTAACGTGACAAAGATATGTAGGTACATGATGTAACCATTTGGATAGTCCTAAAAAGTAATAGTATTATTGTTTTTTAGTTGAGCATTAATCTATTAAAATCGTATTTACAATTGTATGCTAATCAATTATTTGTGTACCTTATATCATTACATTACGGTGTTTATTTACTAAATACGTATTTCTTGCTTGGTAGAATGTTTGTTGTAAAATTAAATTCCAGAAACTAATACTTCGCTGTTAATAGCCGTGTGGCACATAATTTTATTCAGAATTAAATTTTCTGCAAGTTTCTTTGTAAAGATGTGGGTCTTCAATGCCTATTTAACAAAATAATTGTCCGTAAAACCTTAAAAAAGTGTTTTCAAATTTATTTTATTTCTGTTTTGTGTAGTATAACAAAAAAAACTAAATGAGAAAAAGCTATGAGATGAACTTTATTCAATTTCTCATCTAAAAATCCGTTTAGAAAAAGTTGCATTCGCCTATAAATATCTCTTCATAAACACGCGGCAAATCATCATTTGACCTCCTGCACACAATTTTTGGTGAAATCTTCAATTGGCCATAACCCAGTAAGGAAGCATTTCCGGACCCATGTTTATATGAACTTTTTTCTTTATTTTTTATAGTACAATCAGCTCAGAAAGTGCCGGTAACACTAACCGGAATCACCCTGTATATATATTTAATATTTTTACTAACTTACCTATTGACAAAGCCATTGTTTGAAAAAAATCTATTATTTGTTCATTTTATAAAACCCCACATAACAAATAAAATATACATACACGATTTGTTATTTTACTGCAAAGATTTTATGTTCATTCACTTAACTGATATATTACAGCTACGGTTAATAGTGTAACACGCTATATATTACTATACTGCAACATGAACTTCTAGGACAATACACTTTTATATATAATATAAATAACACATTTGCAATTGAATAACGTACAAATTATATATATATATTGCTCTTATTTCTGTAAACATGCACCGTATATTGTAAAGCTATTAAATTATTTTAATAAAAAAATTTGAAAATTATAATTCTTTTTACAGAATCGTAACTTACAAGAGTAACAGATTGATTTATTTCTTCCATCAAAAACATACCTAAATTCAAACTCACACGTCAAATCACAACAAATAATATCCATGTGTTTAAAAAATCTATTAGATAAGGAAATGTGGGACTGATATTCTTTGTGCACAAGATATTGATTCCAAGTTGTCACTCTTCCTCTCTACGTTGTCTTATTATATGGATATCATTGCTCTTGTAAAGAGGACAAAATATCAGAGGATTAAGTCTTTTACAAATATAGTTCTCGATGGGGACTTGCTTGTGCTCCAGGAGAATGTCCTTGCTATGTATTCTCTGACCAAACACTTTGGATCTGACCACCCCGTGCGTAAGACTTACCGAGGTCTTAAGAGACAGTTTCGCACCAGTATTCACTCTGCCAAATCAGGATTGGTATTGAAGCACATCACAAATGCAACGAACAAAAACAGGGCCGTTTTGGACATCATTAAGGACATTATGCCTAACAAAAAAGGGAAGTCTTTTACTAATTATTCCATAACGAATTAATGTGGTTCCTTGATAGTCGATCCACTTGAAATATCTTTTCAGTTTACTGCCTTTTTCTCAAGAATAGGTGATCGTCTTGGAGGAAGCTGTTTAAAATGTAACCGATCCTGAAGGAATATGCCACACGATGCAGACAGTTGCACCATCGTTGTTTCTGAGGCCAATAGACGTTCAGGAAGTAATCTCAGTAATAAGATCTTTGAGACCTATCCACTCAGTAGGAGCTGATGGTATCTCTTCTAGTCTTCTTAAGGACGTTGCTGAGCAGTTGGCTTTGCCATTGGCAAACATAGCAAACGCTTCCTTCGAAAGTGGTGTTTTTCCAAGTGTTCTAAAACGAGCTGTAGTTTAAACCATTACTAAAAAAAGGGAAGCCCAAGTGACATGGAAAACTGCAGGCCTATATCCATATTGTCAACATTTTCCAAGGTCTTAGAAAAGTTGTATTTCATTCGTTTACTATCTTTTTTATCCCAGAACAACGTCCTTTTTGAAAAACAATTTGGCTTTAGACAGGGCTTCTCAACACTTGATGCCGTGTTTAAAACTTCACCAATCATGTTTCTGTGGCTCTGGACGAACGTCAGCATTCGTATGGTGTTTTCTTAGATCTCTGAAAGGCGTTCGATGTTGTTAATCAAGGGCTCTTGTTGTGTAAACTTCATAACTTTGGAATAAGGTGAAGTGCATTCGACTGGGTCTCTTCATATTTGATAGCCCGCAGCCAAGTGGTTGAAATTCCCCTTTATTGACGATTGTGGTTGCTTGAGTCACACATTATCCTCAATAGAAACAATTAAATCAGGCGTACCCCAGGGCTCCGTTCTTGACCCGGTCTTGTTTCTATTGTTTATTAATGACATTTCTTCTAGTGTAAGTGAAGGAAATTTGTGTTTATTAGCAGACGATACTTCTATCAATATGTCTCACAAAATCAGAGAAAACCTTGAGTATGACATGTTTGTACAGGGTAGTTGTCCTGCTCCAATGGCTTGATAATAAACGACTTACCGTTAATACTGCGAACACGAAATTTCTTGATTTTAAAATTGGAGTTCCTATGAGTCGTGCCAGCGGAAGTTCGTCCATCATTAAAGGCGACTCGGAAATCAATTCGTCTGAACATATAAACTCCTTGGGCTTGATATTGCACTCTAATCTTAACTTTAATGTTCATATAGATCGAGCGTCGTTTCCAGCAAAATCAAAATAGCTCATGGTGTCCCTCAGGGATCTATCCTTGGACCTATCCTTTTCCTGATTTATGTCTGTAGATTGAACTCAGTGATCCAACTTGGGGGCACCGGTTCAATATGCTGACGACACGACTCTCTGTTTCAAAAGAAATTCAAAACGAGACCTTGAAATCAAATCTTTTGTGGGATTGAACGCATGCATTCAATATTTTGTTGAACGCACTTTTTACAATATCTACAAAGATATTGCTTTAATATAAAGAATTTAATTGACTCGACCAAGAACCAATATTACTCTGACAAACTTAGAAGTTGTCAAGGAGACATTTCTCAACAGTGGAGAATTATAAATAATTTAACTGATGGCAAAGCAGATAAGACAGTACACAAACTAGAATTGGATGACGGTTCTATTGTTGTTGAGCAAAGTGTAATAGCAGACATAGCAAACAAATACTTTGTTAGTGTACAATCAGATGTAGATAGTGGCAGTGATACCCCAATTATCGCAGTTAACAAGCAGTTGTAATACTAGAAATTCCTTTTATTTAATCCCTACTACGGTTATGGAAGTGTATAATATTATTAATAACTTATAAAATAAGAAATCCTCGGGGTATGACAATTTTAGCGTAGATCTAATTAAAAACATAGCATTAGAAATAGCCCCAATCCTCTCGCATATTTTTAATTTATGCTTCTTTTTACGGGAATTTGTCCCGATAAATTAAAGCTAAGCAAAATTGTACCATTGTTAAAAAAAGAAAATATTTATACTAAGGCCTATAAGTCAATTATCTGTATTCTCTAAGATAATAGAAAAAGCTATGAAAACCAGATTAGTAAATTACCTAAATAGTTACTCATTAATTAGCAATAATCAATTTGGTTTTACAAAGGGCCAAATCTACAGAGGACGCCCTAATCAAAGAAACCGACAATATTCTCTCTAATTTAAATAACAACAAGAAAAATAACTGGGCTCTTTATTGATTTCAAGAAAGCTTTCGACTTAGTCAATCATAATATTCTGTTCGAAAAGCTGGCAGCTGTGGGAGTAAGGGGTGTGGCCTTGGACTGGTTCCGCAACTATCTAAGTGGCCGTTATCAGTGTGTAAAAGTCGGAAACAGTTCGAGCTCACCTCTTCCGATCGCTATAGGTGTTCCCCAGGGGGCAGTCCTCTCTGCCAATCTGTTACTTGTGTTTATTAATGATCTCCTTACTCAAAAATTTTTCGCGGACAAATCAACGCATTTGCTGATGACATCGCCTTATTTTATTCAGGTCAAAATATTAATACTATTTGGGAAAATATTGATGGAGACTTGATTAAATTAAGACATTGGTGTAGTATAAATAAAATGGAGATAACCGTAAGTAAGACCAAGTTTGTTAATTTTGATTTAAGAGGTTTTGACTTCCACAGACAGCTACAATATCATACTATTAAATGTACCGATACTTCAACTAATTGTAACAGTCAAATAATTGAAAAAGTGAATAGTTATAAATATTTGGGAGTTACATTAGATGAAGATTTGACATGGGAAAAACATATTGTAAACTTACATAAGTCAATTGCCTTTAATATAAGAAAATTCTACTTCTTAAGAAATATATGTCACCAGTCTTTGATGCGTTCACTGTATTTTGCATTAATTCATTCTCGAATTCAATATGGAATAATTTGTTGGGGCAAATCTTTCAAATACTTAATAGACAAACTAAGAGTTACACAAAACCATTTTATACGAATCATTAAGGCAAAACGAAAATTGGAAAGTTCTTTTCCTATTTATTCTGAATTAAAAATATTAACCGATCCACCATATATATATATATATTTAAAGTTCTGAGATTGTTCTATATCAGAAGTGGAAATCAAGGCACTAATACTCTTTTTTATAAAACTCGAAATTTACATAAACACTTTTTTAGAATCCCAAAAGTTAACAAAATTATTTTTAGACAGGCTTTTGGGTACAATGGCCCTAAGTATTTTAACCAGTTACCAAATAATATTAAAATGTGTACCAATTTAAAAGGTTTCTGTAATCAATTGCAATCTTGGCTATTACAGAACGCCGAAATTGATTTTTTGAATTCAGTCTTAAGTTAGATAAATATTGTATACCTCTTAATGTCATAAGCTATCATTGTTGTTTCTTAATTTGTGCTGTTTGTTCTTATGTGTGTCACACACAATGAAGGAAATATTAACTTGTATGAAACTGAATATATATAAAAAGTAAGTAGTTGATCTTTGCAAGTAAATTCCATGTATATCTGCAAAATTATTTACGTTCTTAGCCTATCTCAATCTAAATGGTAAATCTTGCATTTAATGTAAATTTGTAAACAATGAATTGGTTAATTTAGCACAGTTTTGTTTGCAACAGATGTTGCGGATTTTTATTTTGATTTGTGATAAATTGTATTTATAGTAATGCAGGCGTGCACTAGCTTTATAATGTTTTGTAAAAAATACTGAACTCATGTTGGCCATATACTAGTAACAGGCCAACATTTATTTCCATTTATTACATGTATTTTATATTTAACTTATTTATATGGAAATAAATCATTTATTCATTTCACTGAATTGAACTTAACAACAAACCAGTCAAATCAAGTGTCATCAATTTTTGTATTCGTCAGCATGATCATGCGATGCGACCTTCTGTCTTTGCGGATGATGCCCTTTTAGAGTTTACAGATTCCACAAAGTTTCTGGGGATGTTCCTTGACAGAGGACTGACCTGGAATGATCATGTTGATAGCATCTGTGCTAGAGTTACAACAGGCATATTTACCCTACGGCACCTAGCAAAGTTCTGTACCCTAGAAGTTCTAAAAACGGCCTATGACGGCCTAATCCATCCACAGCTTGTGTATGAATTAAGACTTTGGGGAGGATGTGCCAAAAACAAAATGGAGCGGGTTTTCAGGCTCCAAAAAAAGCAGTCAGAATCATTTTTAAACTGAATTATAGAGAGTCGTGCAGGGCATCTTTCAGGGAGCTGGGATTGATGACATTGCCCTGCCTTTACGTTTTTGAGGTGATCGTGTACAGCAGATCGAGATGTGCCTTGATAAGTGGCAGGGACGTTCACCAATATGAAACTAGAGGCAGGGACAACTTGCGAACTCATCAACGCAGACTGACATTATCGCAACACCTCCCTCAGCAGGTGGGTGTCAGACTAATCAACAAGCTCCCTGAGGATATCAAAAACTCCAACAACCTCAATCAATTCAAAACACGTCTCAGACGCCTGTTGGTGTCTAAAGCGTTTTACTCGGTTGATGAATTCATGACGAGACGTTGGGATGATTGAAAATCATGGATCCGAAATCTGTGTGATTGTGTCGTGAGAATGCTGAGATGTAAGTATGACTGTTAGTGAGTGTGTAGTTAGGATATATTTTATGATGCATTTGACTATTGCAATACAATGTTATATATTGTAAAACACGCAATAAAGATATTATTATTATAGATAGGGTATGTAGCAAACTTAGCAGGGAAATTTTTTTATTGCGTAGATTGTCCAGTTTTTCCAATAGAGACATACTTTTGGCTGGCTATTATGGATGTATTCACCCCCACTTGGCGTATGGACTTCCAATTTGGAGATCTGAAAATTCCAGGACACAGTATATATTTCGATTGCAGAAGAAATGTCTGAGAATTGTATTGGGGCTAGTAACCAACCAGTCATGCAGGGGACATTTCCGTTCTAATCAAATACTTACATTTCCGAGCATGTACATCCTTGAAACTTTAACATTCCTAATGAAAGACATCCGTATTTTTACCTCCGATTCCTCTGGACCTTACAATTTAAGAAAATCATTCCGTTTACCAATCCCAAAGCAGCGAAATTCATTTTTCGAAAATCAGGTGTACTATGCATCAATTAAATTATTTAACCATCTCCCCTTGGAATTGAGATCTGAAGCAGTAGTATGTAAGTTTAGAATAAAACTAAAGTGTTTCTTACTTGATAAGGAATTCTACTCTGTGATTATTTTATGTTCAAAACCATTTAAGTTAAGGCGTTAAGAATTAATGCTTATTCTGGCTGGTTATTATACTTATACTGACAATTCTCATGCAATGTTTTTATATTGTTAATTGACAAATAAACACTTTGATTTGATTTGATTGAGAAGATATTTCTTAAAATATTCAGGATAGTAATGTTAAACTGAGCCGAATAAAAAAAACTTATACTTTAAATTATGTATGTATATATGTGTACATCAATTAACATTTCTACATTCATATTTCTTCACTACCTAAGATAATTTGTTACGTCGCGAATGTCAATACTATGAATATTAGAACCCACAATGTTAAAATGTAGCTTTGAATATTTAATAGATATGGTTTCAGTCCTCAAATAAATGTTATGAAAGTTCTCTTATAAATTCACAGTTCTAAAAAAAAATACCTCAATACAATTAAAAGTCAGAAAAAAGTATAAACATGCGCTTTTCAAATGGAATGAGTACATAGGAACTAATTTAAAGAATTAGACGTAACGTAAGTTTACGTTACTTATATGACCATTAGTTGCTCTACACACAAGATAGGAATTCATTGGTTGTAGAAAACATAATATTTGTTTGTCTACAGGTATAGTCACAACTTTACTCTTATAGTAACATTTATACAGATTTTTAGAAAATCTTTGTCAAAATATTTTTATACTATTTTTAATATAATAATGTAAGTTATTCTGAACAGCAATCAACTTGTAATAACAGAAAAAACAATACAACTGTAACTTACAACTCAAGACAGTTCGGAAAGTGTAACTACTGGAGTATGCGTTTAGTGCTGCTCCTCAGGATTGAGATTGGGTTGGCTACTACCATGGTAAACAATAATCCAATACAGCTAAACTTTACAAACCATTGTTTGTTCTTATCATACTAATAAAATTAAATTAAGCTTTTTTATTAACCCTTAAATTTTATCTACACTTTTAAATACAGAAAAGTTTGGATAAATACTAATGTTTAAGATCTGTTGTTTAAGTTTTATGCGTCTTTGCATATGAGATAACTCTCTGTTTTAAATTAGGTGTAAAAATAAAAGTTCCAATGCTGTAAATGCTACATTGAACGTTAGTGAATTGGAAATAACAATGAATGATTTTGAACAAATCACACAAACATGGAACAAAATGTCTTTATTGCAATATTTAACGGGATGTGATCTGAAAAATGTGTAATAATCCACCGTTGGCAGAAAATAAATATGATATAAATAAATTATGTAACAATTTAACTAGTCTCCAGTGAGGGTATAGTCACCCCGCGCCCTTTTCACATGTGAGACGGTCTAGTCTCCAGTTGAGAGTATAGTCACCACGCGCCCTTTTCACATGTGAGACGGTCTAGTCCTCCAAGTGAGGGTATAGTCACCACGTGCCCCTTTTCACATGTGAGATGGTCTAGTCTCCAGTGAGGGTATAGTCACCATGTGCCACTCCACATGTAGGACGTTCTAGCCTCCCGTGAGGCTATAGTCCACCACGTGTTTTCTCCACATATACGACGGTCTAGCCTCCAGTGAGGCTATAGTCACCACGTGTTTCTCCACATGTACGACGGTCTAAGCCTCCAGTGTATATATTAAATGATCAATATGTAACTACATCATTAAAATCAATCTAATATTCTTATATTACATAAGGGACTCACCTATTTCCGAAGTCCCTATAGAAAAATGCTTTATTTACGTAGTAAAGTATAGTAGTGTAAATTAGCATGGTAATACAATGTACTATTCTATTATAATAAACTGCAATATAAAAGTATATTATCACAGTTTCACTTCTCAATTCCTTAAAACGATTTCTTTCATTGCTAATCATTGTAATGAAGGGCGCGCATCAATGAAAAACATTTATGTTTGGGGAATAAACGTTTTCCTACCACATACGTATACTTGGCAAACGTAACTTGGAGTGTTATTATTATTCAAGCAGAGTTCAAGTAGGGATTACCTTGATTCCGTTTAGTTTGTAAACACTGAAGATGTTTAAGCTTCTAATGCTAACTCTCTGAGAACACTATACACACAAACAGAGCTCAAGTAGGGATTACCTTGATTCCGTTTAGTTTGTAAACACTGAAGATGTTTAAGCTTCTAATGCTAACTTTCTGAGAACACTATACACACAAACAGAGCTCAAGTAGGGATTACCTTGATTCCGTTTAGTTTTTGTAAACACTGAAGATGTTTAAGCTTCTAAAGCTAACTCTCTGAGAACACTATACACACAAACAGAGCTCAAGTAGGGATTACCTTGATTCCGTTTAGTTTGTAAACACTGAAGATGTTTAAGCTTCTAATGCTTAACTTTCTGAGAACACTATACACACAAACAGAGCTCAAGTAGGGATTACCTTGATTCCGTTTATTTTGTAAACACTGAAGATGTTTAAGCTTCTAAAGCTAACTCTCTGAGAACACTATACACACAAACAGAGCTCAAGTAGGGATTACCTTGATTCCGTTTAGTTTGTAAACACTGAAGATGTTTAAGCTTCTAAAGCTAACTTTCTGAGAACACTATACACACAAACAGAGTTCAAGTAAGGATTACCTTGATTCCGTTTAGTTTGTAAACACTGAAGATGTTTAAGCTTCTAATGCTAACTTTCTGAGAACACTATACACACAAACAGAGCTCAAGTAGGGATTCACCTTGATTCCGTTTAGTTTGTAAACACTGAAGATGTTTAAGCTTCTAATGCTAACTCTCTGAGAACACTATACACACAAACAGAGCTCAAGTAGGGATTACCTTGATTCCGTTTAGTTTGTAAACACTGAAGATGTTTAAGCTTCTAATGCTAACTTTCTGAGAACACTATACACACAAACAGAGCTCAAGTAGGGATTACCTTGATTCCGTTTAGTTTGTAAACACTGAAGATGTTTAAGCTTCTAATGCTAACTTTCTGAGAACACTATACACACAAACAGAGCTCAAGTAGGGATTACCTTGATTCCGTTTAGTTTGTAAACACTGAAGATGTTTAAAGCTTCTAAAGCTAACTTTCTGAGAACACTATACACACAAACAGAGCTCAAGTAGGGATTACCTTGATTCCGTTTAGTTTGTAAACACTGAAGATGTTTAAGCTTCTAATGCTAACTTTCTGAGAACACTATACACACAAACAGAGCTCAAGTAGGGATTACCTTGATTCCGTTTAGTTTGTAAACACTGAAGATGTTTAAGCTTCTAATGCTAACTTTCTGAGAACACTATACACACAAACAGAGCTCAAGTAGGGATTACCTTGATTCCGTTTAGTTTGTAAACACTGAAGATGTTTAAGCTTCTAATGCTAACTTTTCTGAGAACACTATACACACAAACAGAGCTCAAGTAGGGATTACCTTGATTCCGTTTAGTTTGTAAACAACACTGAAGATGTTTAAGCTTCTAATGCTAACTCTCTGAGAACACTATACACACAAACAGAGCTCAAGTAGGGATTACCTTGATTCCGTTTTAGTTTGTAAACACTGAAGATGTTTTAAGCTTCTAATGCTAACTTTCTGAGAACACTATACACACAAACAGCTCTAGAACTAAGATCATAAAAGCTTAATACTCTATGTACTATGCCAGCAAACAAAGATCATTTCTGCTAATATCCACCCAGGTGCTTTGATTTGATAATTACCTACTCAGCACTGTAGTTAATTAAAAACGTGAGGTGATTTTATATTTCCTTTCATTTTATTTCTAGCCTTTTATGAGCTGCTATACTTTGCTTCCTGAATCAACCTATGTTTTCAATGTGTTCAGTATTACAGATATTATAAATTAATGATATTGCGTGTATGTGATGTGCGTGCGCGCGCGCATGTGTGTAATTTTAAAGTGCAATTGGTGTGTCAGAACAACGATCTCATATGTTTGAGGTAATACAAATGTACCAATTATACAGTAAGATCCCTAGGGTTGGGTTCATGAGGGATAGAGGACACAGTTTGTAAATAAATGATGAAATGGGCCTGAGACGGTCCACATCATGTCACGAGCCGGAGTTAAATCACTCTCCTGTCGGTCCTCACATTCATATTTTAATAAAACTCTCCTATCCTATACAGCAGATTCGGTAAGAGGACGTAAATACATTTTCTGTTATGAAAGTATAACAGTGAACCTTAAAATTTCTATAATGCTCCTTAGGACATATGCTTAGGACATATAGCTGTTATATCTCTGATAAACAATTAAAGGTCTGTTTTTTAAAGTAACCGATGCTATTTATATACAACTGTTCCAGCTTATTAAAATAAAAATCTGAATTGTATTTTGTAAGATTAAAATGGATTTTTCATTGATTTAGTTTGTATAAGTAGGATTTCATGGCTCATTATCATCCCAAAGTATGACATTTGACTTGAAGCCTCAGTCTTCAGTTTTATATGCCATTCCACTATTCATAGTCGAGTGTATTTAATGTAAGCTATACAAGTTTTTATTAGCCCTAATAAACAGACAGAAAGGGCAGTTAAGAGAATTCTTAGTGTTTGCCAAAATTTTCAGTTTATAACTCAATTAATTCTCGAGATATCATTGTGGGCTCATCCGAGGCCAAAGCACACCACACACAGGGACAATGTACGGTTATCGAACTCTATATTTCTTCTATGTAGTAAAACTGTAATACACTATATAATGTAACAAAAGTTTTACCTATCAATCCACCAAATATTTCTTGTCAAAATACGGAACGAGTACTAGTATACCCGGTACCGAAGTCGAGCATATCATTTATAAGTTTAAATTAGAAAAATCCATGTACCTTACATACGTGTGATTATTTTAAACAGCTTATAAAATTAAACAATGCTTTTTTTCTCTTTTATCGTAAAAGTTTCATCGAGATCAACAGAAAAATTTAAATATAATCAGCATATATATATGCAGAATACGTGATGTGTCATCTATGAATATAGCCTCACGGGAGGCTAGACCGTCGTACATGTGGAGAAACACTTGGTGAATATAGCCTCACGGGAGACTAGACTGTCTCACATGTGAAAAGGGCGCGTGGTGACTATAACCTCACTGGAGGCAGACCGTCGTACACGTGGAGAAACACGTGGTGAATATAGCCTCACGGGAGACTAGACTGTCTCACATGTGAAAAGGGCGCGTGTGGACTATAACCTCACTGGAGGCTAGACCGTCGTACACGTGGAGAAACACGTGGTGAATATAGCCTCACGGGAGGCTAGACCGTCGTACAAGTGGAGAAACACGTGGTGAAGGTAATCTCACTGGAGGCTAGACCGTCGTTCATATGGAGAAACACGTGGTGACTATAGCCCTCGCGGGAGGCTAAAAACTCTGCCTGGGACATGGTCAAATGTATGATAGGTATAAGACATTTACTCTAATGTGGTTTCACAATGGCTATTTGTATTATACTGTACGATGTTTCAGAGCTGATGTATGTTTTCTGCTATATATATAATATATATATATATATATTATATATAATAATATATATATATCTATATATATATGACAGTGTGTGTGTGGTGTGTGTGGTCTTTTTGTTCGTTTGTTACTCAATGAAATTAAAACTGCTGAAAATGTTTATACAGAAATTGTAACATATATTCCTATTTCTATTTTTGGAAATCCCCCCGAGCAAACCCCACTGGGCTTGAAAACTCCCGCTTGGTTTTAATCAGTAGATATCAAATGTTTTATAGATAACTTTTCTTTCAAAAACTCATAATAACAATTTTATATACAATACCTGTCAGTGAAGTGGCCTATATGCTGAATTCTGAACTGAACAAAAGCGAAGCAACGATATGAAAATTGGCATACTGCTTCGTTGTATTATTAATAAATATTTTATAGTTCTCAAAGGAAGTTACCGTACAGGTTATGGTTTCTAAATTTTGAAAATAAATGTTTTAAAAAGAGAAAGCTACTAAAATGGGTAATGTAACATTTATCTTTTCCTAAAGTATTCTTTAAATACGAGAGCATTTCGAATTACTCACATTTCACATCAATATTGTATTACAAAATTTAATCTTTTAAAAATATTAAACCACCCAACGCTATGATTCCTCTTAACTATTTCAAATCAAAACAAATCAAAGTTCCTATTTAGAATCTTTTACTCTATTTATAAGTGTTGCAATTAAAGTTGAGATGAATAAATAGTCAGCACCATGCCCACTTCTAAAGTAGCTTATTTTGGGAAAAAAACATTTTCCCTTGCAAACAGCTGGTTCGTTGAAGCTATTATCTGATAACCAGAATTCAATTATTACTTATATGAGAAATAGGTAAATATCATACATAAATAATTTATACTTCCTTATACTAAAGAATAGTGGTGAGCTAAAAATATATGTCTGTAGTTTACTTTAGTATTCTAGAGATGAGATTGAGCCAATGTCGACTCCAGATTTTCTGTCATGACTTATGACGTAGACGTGTGGTGGTAGCAAAGTAGGTTCCCGCTGTATATATTACTTATTTACCAAGATTTTTTTATATCATAATTCACCTCTAAAGTATAACAAACGAATGTGATGGACGTGACAATAAAATGAAATGATTTCCCAACAGTTATCGTTGGATAGCTTATCTTTTATTATTGCTCAAGTATGATATTATTACTAGACTTAATCATTATACATCTGTGAAAATTTGAAGCAGAATTATTGCTACTATGAGGTGGTAAAGTCAGATGTGAGGGAAGAAGAAAGGTGAATTCCAATTTGTTTATACTAGACATTAATTATCATAAGACGACGACAATGGAAAGTGAACTCTAAGTACACTGTCTACCATATCTTAGATAAACCAACAGCTCAATACTTAATTTTGTAATTATGTAAACATATCAAAATCTTCTTATTTTACTAAGTAAAATAATTTTGTTAAACTAAATAAGTGTCTCATCACGAATATCTTATATACAAAAATATATTCAGAGAATTAAAATGAAAAAGAAATAAAATTAAAATCATTATTTTCAAAATGGTTTTAATCATCAAAGGTACTGAATTTAAATGTACATATTGTGAGTATCTCTCAATATAATAACGAGAAAACACAAGAATTTGATATTTAGTGCAGTTTAAAAATGGTTTACAGTTGAAATTATAATGCCAAAATTCACAGTAATATTTTCAAGTTTTTAAAACTTGAATTAAATTCAACGTTTTTTTTATGCTAACCACTCCCAATATTTTTTGGACAAATACTTTTGCATATAGAAATTTAAAAAACCTTTTTAAATTTAGATGCATACATTTAAAATTTAACAAACTTTACGCATGATTTAATATGTACAATTATTACGTTGAAGATTACACGTAATGCTGCACATAACATGATGAAGCTATATAAATGTTATCGGTTTAGTTTTTTTAAGAGCACTGGAGGTACATTTTTTAATCAGTAATTTTGGGTATCGTTACTCATATAGTCATAATGCGTTGTAAACAGTAATAGGTTTAATAAAAAAAAATACATTTGAAAATCAATAATTATTGGCATTAAAAATATTTTCATAACTGTACAAAACATTAAGATTGAACCGATTTTATTTATATGAAGAAAACCGAAGTAATTGTCACCGAAGTTAACTTCAAGTGGTTTACATGGATAGAAACTGTGCCTGCCACTTGTCACAACTGCCCTCATTACAGTCTCAGCGGTGCTTCTCGTGTTGCACGTCTCTTGGGTTTTATTTAAAACTTCTCTGCTTATTTGTCAAGCACGGGAGACACGCCAAGTGGTAAGTGACACTTCCAGCTGTACCGAGGTGTCTGCCGTTCTCACCTTACTCACTTTTTATCTGAATTTTATATGTAATTATCACTTTTTATCGTAACTTACGTAATTTTCTAGTTATAGATTTAATACAAATGTCACACATTTATTATTAGATTTACAAGGTATTTTGAAAATGCATCAATGTTTTACGAAAATAACAAAAATCTGAGTAATTTATTGTAAAAAGACAATTTAGATTATATTATGTTATTATATTTGGCTTAAGTTTTAAAACTCACACGTTCAATGGCTTTGCGAAAAAATTATTTCTCCATAATATATTTATTTTTTATCAATTTTTTTAACAGCATCCACTGTATATCTTAAATTAATGTTACGCAAATTGTACTCACTTGTTATTGCCCCATCCTAGTAATTACTAGTATACTGCAGTATCTATTACTTGCACTTCAGTAGCAAGCTTTCTCCACATTCAGTAAATTAGAGGAATGCGTAATTAATGATATTTGTAGTGTAATCGCCCAGAGTAGGCCTATGTCTAAAATATTTCTAAAACCAGTCTGTGCAGTGATTGTCTATAAGCCTATTATAGTTTTATCCATAAGACCTATTAACATGAAACAGGAGATATGTATTTACGATTATACGAGTAATTAACTCGATCAAAATAAGATATAATGTTTAGGATTAAGGGCTATATTATATCAATTTTATTTTACGATTTTTATTCGAACATCAATTCCAGTCAAACGTTTGAATAACTATTGAAATAGAAACAATGTTTTAGAGGAAAATCGTTGGACAAACATGGATAAGAGTGCAATAAATTCGACCAAGTAGTTAAACATGTGTATCGTATGTGTCAACAGTATAACGGAATATCCATCAATTTTCCAGTCTTTTTTTACAGTCCGTTCTATTTATTGTAATTGTATTGCAATATTTGGTAGCTATTTTGTGTTTGATAATAACACAATTTTATTTTATCTTCATGAGCAGTGCAACTGTAAGTTCTGAAAAGGCCGGTGCAAAATTTACCAGTAAATAATTAAATGTAATTAAATTGATTTAGTTACCACTTTTTAACCAAATTAAAAATTTAATCCATTAAGTCACTTGTTAAAATTTTTAAAGTACTATCATAATCTCTATCTTTAGAGTTATTAATTAATTTTAAACAGTACTAATGAATACATTTTTATTAAAGACTAGCGTATAGTGCCAGTTTACTCCTTACGTTCATACAGTATTTATGATTTTTATTACTGATTCGTGCACTTTCTTTAGCTAAAAAAACCACAGACCCTATTTCAATAATAATAAGTTAATTCGTGTGATAGCAAATTACAGTTACTTGGGTAACAAAAGAGGTGTGACATAATTTATGTTGTTAACCGAGTTTGTTCACAAACTTCAATCTCCGGCTTTGTGATGGGCTGGGACAATATTGTGTCAACAGAACCAAGTTTAACTGAGTCCACGTGGTTTTCTGCTCAACACGTTCAACTACTAAATAATACACACACGGAAAGTTATTCATATACCACCGTTCTTTGTCTTTTTTAAAATAGTGTTAGGTCACTCCGAAAATATGTGTTATATACTACAACATTCTTCAAATAATTCTTAATAACATATTGAAGAAGTATAAGTATGCCGGTAGATGGAGCTTATATTGGTCACTGTTAAATTAAATGAAAAACATAAAACTAATATTTAAGACTTTTATTGTTTTGTGAGGCCTTTCGATAGCGAGGCTATCTTCTTCAGACACATCACAAAATGTCTTTGTTTTTACGTTTTTCATGTAATTTAAGTATAAGTATGTTAAGATACTATTTATTTTAATTTGATAACGGGTAATTTAATTATCTTCCGTCTTTGGAAACGCTAAATTGATGAGAGCAAGTTCAGGAAGAACCGTTTATTAAATATATTTCTATGACTTTTAAAATAACCTGTTTATCGATATGGAATGAAAATTCCTGAAAGGGGGAGAATTCATAGAAAACCCTCTGGAAACAACTTCCATTTTCATTAAACGTCTGCTCATTTCAATATAATTTTGCTGTGTAATGCTTCTTACTAAAGAGTTTGCTTCTATATTTTCGCCCAAAAAACAATATGAAAGAGTCCCAGCATGTCCTAATTAGAAGTATTTGGTTCCATAGAAGGTCGTCTCTATTCTAGTCTTAATTTAGCAGATTTTAGTAAAAAAGTGAGCTTCTAAAAAGTTATTATTGAAGAATATAGAATAACCCTTATTTTTTCATAAGACCATGGCTGGTGTCATCGACTGTCAAAGTACTGCTACGTATTTTCTAGCCACATTTCAAAGATTCCGATTTAGCGTATTTCACGCCAACACTTGTACACTATGTTGTAGATGGAGCTTATATTGGTTACTGATAAACTTACTTACATTAAAACATAAAACCAATACTTAATACTTAAAAAAAAAAATAATTTTGTGATGTGTCTGAAAAAGATATTCTTGATATCCGAAAAGGCCCCATAAAAAAAATAAAAGTATTAAATATTTTATGTTTTAATGTAAGTAAGTTACTTGTACACTACTGATGGGCAGAGAGAAAGAAGAGACCTGGATTCTGGCCTATCTGAAATTTGCAGGCGTTACTACTAGTATGTTTGCCGCGCCCTGTTTCGTAATTCCATTATTGTTTCACTGTTCCATTGCTAGGATAAACAATTCGCAGGGTTGGCTGTGGGGCGAAGCGCCTGAAATTACCAGGCGGCAACACACTAATACACAGCTGTGCGCCGGCACGGGCCAGGTCTCTTCTTTTCTCTCGCCAACAGTAGTTACTTTCTTATTGAATGTAGTGTAAATTATTTTATAAACTTAACTTAACTTAACGATAAACTTTATCGTCCATGCCAGAAAATATTGTAAAAGATGCGTTTGCTATTAGAAATTTATTTAGAAAAATGTCTCCCTTAGGACAATGTGCAACGTGCCTTAAGGATCAGACCTCATATAAATAAGAGGATGAAAATAGGTCACAGAATTAATAATAATAATAAGTCTTCTGCTATTATAGTGCCCAAGAAACAAATCTCTGCACAGAAATCTAAAACTTATGTACGCATAAAAACAGCTAAAATAATTATGATTGGCTGTCACCTTCTAAGACCACGATAGCGCCGATATCTTAGTCTGAATCTGTATTGAAGAAGGGAAGTTGGAACGATGTGACTGAGTGTGCTTTCACATGTTTCTGGCTTGTGGCCCGGTTTTACGTTTAAACAAAGGAACAGTCCATCAGTCTTTTCCAGGTTTGTTCTTTTTATCGATACCTTTTTTGTTCTTTTAGGAAAAGCAGCTAAGAAATTTCACTTAGTCCCGAAATTTGCTGCTTCTGGTGTGACACGATATTCTGGATTGGTAAGGTAGAATTGTGGCTGCCTCAAGTCAAGATCTATGAGGTAGTATTGAGAGTATTTAAATCTCAGTCATGGTCTTCATATGGAAGAAGGGGAAAGCCATGTTTGAATCAGCCTCTCCAGTTAAAGCATGCAGGGTCTGGCACGCCCCTAATGTCTAGGATAACAACTGCCCTTTAATACGTAGGGACCCACAACTCCAAACAATGGTCTCCCGCAGTAGACTAGACCTATCGATCTACCATTGCACCCCAATATCTCATACATTTGTGGTTAGAGATGGACTCCTGGACATTCTTACTTGTATATATATCTTTCATGTACCCGATGTAGATTCAGTTGAAATCCTAGGAGTAAAGAAAGCACAAGTGAATAATCCTAGGGAAAAAGCTTGTTAAATCTTACTTTCGTGAAGCGAACATTCAAATTTACCGGTGTACACGTTCAACCTTATTTGTCAAACATGACGTTGCTAAATTGACAACACGTTTGAGTTTGCAGCCAGTCTTCTAGACTGAGAAACACTATTGAAAACCCATGCGTTTATCCAACGTTAGTTTTTGGAATGAGTGAACAGATACATTTTCTAGATAGAAAGTTGTCATTTTTAAACAGAAAAACAGGTGCAATCGTGAACTTGGGCTAGTGAAGCTGTCATATAACTGCCCTGTAACTATCATTTCCAATGGCAGTAGAAAAGTGGTGACAATATAACCTCGTTTTAAATTAAACAGTTAAGGATAAAGTTACGAAGACGTTTTGTCATACTATCTACGTAAGCATTTGCTAAAATATATGATCAATCTAAATGTTATAATAGGAACATAAAAATTAAATATTTTTTACAATACGGAAAATAATTGTTATTATTCTTTTCAAATATTAAACACACCTCGGCTAATTTTTCATTTTCTTAATATAAACTATTTTGTTACAGAGTTGGAAATAATTAATTTTATACCAGGATTGTATTATGTTTTACTACCCCCGATTGAAGTTAAAACCTTGCATGTACTAAATCATGTACTTCATTAAAAGCTACTAAACATGGTCTTAATACCTCTTGGAAATGAATTAACAATGGCTTTTACTGTCTAACATAATTTAAATTGCTAGCTTTGTACATTACTCGCTTGAGAACGTTTATTTCATAAGTGTAACGTCAGCGAGAAACTGTCTAAAAAGGTTTACACTTTTCCGAATTAAGCAATGCCACTGAGAAGATTCTATTTTAAAAATAATAATATCAAATACAATCAAAATTCAAGACGAAGGTGGTCTGTTTTGAATTAAACATGTAAGTATTATGAGACAGCTATTTAATTAGGTTTTATGTAACTTCATATTTTTAGTTGGGACTTTTATGATGTAGAACTGTATTACAATTATCATACAGATTTCCGTGTTACATTTTTAAAATTTTAGACTTTATATACATTTGAAATAATTAATTTTACATTTTACGAGGTTTCTATTAATATTTCACATTGAATATAAATTCAATTTAATGTCCAAATTGAAATTATTTATACATAAAACTGCAAGATGTATTAATATGATATACATATTATATATCATATGGTTTGGTCTTCCGATCATATGTTAGTTTAGTTATTTAAACACATATGGTGAAAGAAACGGCCAAACTCAAAATAATTGAATCGTAAAAAGTGAAGAGCTCTGTGGTGTAATGGTAAGCACATTCACCCGGAAAGTGAGAGATCCGGTTCGAGTTCCGGCGGAGCAAGTACTTTTTGCGATTCAATGTTTATTGAAATTAAATTAGGCTATTGCCACTTATACAAATTTAATTAATGTAAATGTCATTTGATAGGTGTTTGGTCTTCCGATCATATGTTAGTTTAGTTTATTTATGTTATTTTTATTTTAATTAATGCAAGTGAGAGGATCCGGCTTTGAGTCCCGGCGGCACAAGTACTTTTGCCGATTCAATGTTTATATGAAATTATATATATATATATATATATATATATATATATATATATATATATATATATATATATATATATATATATATTATTGTGTAAGCTTCTAACACGGAATTACCTACAACCAAAAGCTTTCAAGAATGTAATATAAGTATATAAGTCCTTCTAGATCAATATATATATATATATACAGTATATATATATATATATATATATATTGATCTAGAAGGACTTGTATTACTTATATTACATTCTTGAAAGCTTTTGGTTGTAGGTAATTCCGTGTTTAGAAGCTTACACAATGTTATCTCTGCCCATCTCCTGTAGATTAATAAAACTTTAAACCGTAGGCAATACACCTGATTTTACATTTATATTATACAGTTACTTATTGAAGTTGAGTTCTTACAAAATCTATAATATTAGTGAATTATGCAAATACGATTGCGAAATCGATTATTAAGAAATGTGTAATACCATTCTGTTACCTTTTTATATGCTTCTGATATTTACTACTATATTACTACTTGTTTGGACGTGTTACTTATATGGCATTATGCCATGCGTTGCACGTGATCCCCTGCAACTCTCATTTATCGGTAATACGAATTCAGTCATCTCTATTATGGTTTTACGGCTTTTGAAAATGTTTGTAATTCGTTTAATAAACTTTAAAATTAATCGTGTTCCAACACATGATAGTAATTTTCCCTTGGAAAATCTTTATATTTTTTAAGTTAAAAGTAATAATCACAGTCGAAAAGACCTTATTTTGCAGTTCCGTGGTATACAGAAAATAACTGCTAGCCTATTGAGTAATTCCTTGGTCTTATTGAGGCTCAATCATATCTAGTAAACTTACAGTCTAAAAATGTAATAGTTCTTTAATATATGTCCAACATTACGTTGAGTAAGTAGAAATTACGTTACACCCCTAATTTAAAAGTCCATAGATTACTCATGATTGGAGATTATCCAGAGGAAAACACACACATAGGCAAACAGGCGGATGTACAAACACAAGAGAAAATGTAGCAGAAACCTGAGTGACAGCCAAGGAAAATATAAATAAAATTATATATGATGGTTTGTATGGTTTCAATTCATCCTCGATATATCACCCTTAGTAGTAGGCTTTGCTAATTCTCATAAAAGTCCTATAAAGGGACATGTACCGTCATCAAACTCTTTCTTACCTACATAGAAATAAAACGCATCAATATATAAACTAATAAACTTCTACACTACAAAACTGGGATTCACAGAGTTGGCTTTAAGAAGATATCAGTTTTTGGAAACCTAGATAATTTTCAACTATGATAGAACCAACTCTGTGGATATACGTGTACGTCGTGTTGACTCTACTGTTTGGTTAAACAGCTGAGGTCGGGGCGAGGTAAGCATAAATATAGCAGATCATCCACTTTGTGGCCCACGCCATCAAATCAGAGCTCCTCCCACATACTCGTAAACTGCGTGACAAAAATGGTTGAGCGAACACTAAATATCTCATAGAAAGATGGGCCTTCAAAAACAATCTAAAATTTACTTTTTAAACAAAGCATTTATTTACTTTAATATTTTGTGTGCTAATTTTCATACAAATTATAACAATAATTGGTGTACTCTATAGTACTTTTCATATGTTTAAAGTGGAAACTTATACAAGAAATATCAATTATTTAATAAAAATATATGACTCACCCTACTGTTTGGATTGAAAGATTAATTTATAAATTCAAGGATTATAATCATTAAGTAATATATGTTTAAAAAACCTTTATTATGTCAAAAGTTGCAATATTTGAGAGTTTGGTTACTAATATCCGGGTATTATCTAACTCCGGATTAGAATAGATACTGCCCCTTCATAGCGTGTGAAAGGTACATAGTAGCACCTTAATATTTTTTGCGTTGTTGGGATATTGGGTTGGATTCACAGATCCTCCACACGTCAAACCTGAGCTTATTGTGTGCTCCTTTGATGTTAGAGGGGTAAGCCTATCTTTGTGCCCTTAATTAGGCGTAACTATAGAAGCTTTTCCCCGATACTACATCTGGTTCGTCGCCTGGTTTGTTTATCACCGAAAATAAGAGCTCTTCTCCTTGCTCCCCAGTCTGCTCATCAGTCCAGTATTATGTGTTTTGCAGTCTCTGTCAGACTTATTGCAGAGTCTACACTCCGAGTCCTCATTTCGTAAACCTAGAGTGTTTAGGTGTTTACCTGAAGTGGCCGTGTCCAGTGATCAAGGCAATCACTTTGCTTAACCCGATCCCTCCCCCAGCCCCATCAGCCATCTGGTGAATCCGTAGCTAGAATCGGCAAGCAGTCTTTTGCCGAGTGCTTTGTCCTTTGTGACTCTGCCACCGCAAGCGGTGTTGTCTTGCCTGGACCGTTTGTTTATACTTTGGTTAAGCAGCTGCCTTGCCTTATACCACAACTCGGTTATTCTGGACCGGTGTATGGCATGATTGCTGCTGCTCCGCTTTTTGGCAAGCCTATCGGCGCATTCGTTGCCACCTATGCCTGTATGGGCCCGGTACCCAACCAAGACGTACAAAGTTACGTGATTCCAAGCTTGCAGAGAGTGTTGAAGCACTCGCACACAAGCCTGGATGAAATGCTGGTTGGAGTCAAGAGCTTTAAGAGCTGCCTGACTGTCTGACATTATGCAGATGTTCTTCTCCCTGGTACCCCCTGGTGAGGCCTAGGTTTGGCACAGGCCAGTGATACCATAGATTTTCGGCTTGAAATATGGAGCAGTTTCCGTCCCAAACTGCCCGCAAAGGGCAGTTCTAGGGGATTGCCTAAACACCTCCATATCCGGTTTTCTGCCCTTAATAAGCGAGCCATCCGTGTACGAAACAAAGCTCTTTCTTATTGTTGGGATGTTATCCTTGCGATTTCCACTTCATCTCAGAGTAGAAGTCAACAAAGAGAAATGGCTTATTGAATACGAACTCCGTTTCTCATTATATCTGAGACCATTTCGAGAATAGCGTTTGGGTAATATACAGCTTCGGTGAATGTTGCCGTGGCCCGTTTTAGAACGTGCCATTCCTCCACAAGTCAGAAACCATCAGCCGATAAGCTGACTTAACGCGCTTCAGCTTTTATATAGACATCAAGAGGTAGAAGTCCTAAAAGCCACCTCGAGGGTCGCTGAGGGACTGCTCCTAAATGCTCCCGGTTGCAAAGATTGTGCCAAGCCTTTGTAAGCTTTCGAGCTAGGATTTAGCAGTTACCTGATTCACCTTTGTATCCACCAGACTAATGAAGCATAAGTGATTTGAGGCCTTACAACTGCTTTTGGTAAAGCCATAGTGCTATATATGGGCTTTATGCCCCATGAAGATTCCTGCAAGTCTCCTGGACATCATGAGCGCCCAATTTGCTTTGTTCAGGATATTGTTAAGATGATCATTCCACGTAAGCTGCTTAAGTCTAGAGTCATCCCTAAACATTTGACTCACTCAAGCTGTTGGAGTCTTTGACCACTCAAGCTGTGTGGGAATACGAGTTTAAGCCTGGAAAAGAGACTCTAGGTTCTTTTTCCTAGTGAATGATACAACTACTCTCATTAGAGGGATTTGGGTATTTTCCAGTCCCTTCCTCCAATGACACCAGTTGTGTGACATGTTGAAGGTTGGTATTCATGATATCAACAACAACAGTTGGTATGTTTTCCCTGTACCATAAGACCTAAGACCCGTCTCCTGCATATCCTTGGACATGATTCCAATTTTATTAAGGTCTCAAGTAGACCATCTAACTACTAGATTCCAAATTAGAGGTGACAGATGCCTCCTTGAGGGCATCCCCTTTGGGTGCGATCACAAGCGATTCTTCATTGAGATACGGCCCTGATCCGTCTGGAAGCAACGAGCATGGGCCCTAAGCCCACCGGCACAGAGCTGGCTTCGAGGGTCTACGTCGCTGTGCTCCACTGTACCATCGCAGTGAATTTAGCCAATGTGTCAAAAGCTCCTTCAATGTCTATGAAGGTGCACAATGCCAATTCCTCCTTGGCGGACAAGGCTATCCTCAATCCTACTGACTAGTTTGGTGCAGTGCTGATACACAGGATTTACCTTGCTGGTATGCATGTTGGCTGCGATGAAGGGGAGTGTCTGAGAGAAATCCCTTTCTCAGGTGCCTCTCCACCAGTCCTTTCTAATGTTTTTCAGTAGAAACGAAGATAAGAACTTGATGGCCGAAAAAGATTTGGGGACAGAATAGTCCACCGCTCATCTATCCCTCGTTTTTAGGGATAAAGACCACCCTGTTGAGACGCCAGAACATGTGGTATGTACCCATAAGCAATGCTCGCCCTGAATAGTTCACCATAGAAGGAGGTAAGGAGATTCTCCCGCCCTATGTTATTTGAAGCAGGCCGGAAAGATTCCATCCCTCCTTGCAGATTTGAAATTGCCTATTGTGCTTTAAGGAGAGAGTGACAATCCTTCTGGCAATGGCCCCAGCTACCACGATAAGCTCTTGGCCATGACCTGTCTCATGGTTACCAAGACGTTCCAGTGTCGTCATTCTCAAAAGATGCAAATCAAGGTGGGAAGTGAGTCTCAAGGAGAAGTTTGAGGCTATCACTAGTCCCGGAAGTGTATTGACCTCCCTGGGACCCTTAAAGATTCCCAAGTGACCGGTTGGACCTGAGGCTAGTAAACTTTGCAGTCTAAGCTGCCAGCTCGCTTAATTCATTTACCTTCAGTGTTAAACTGCCTCCAGGAACTTTGTTTTGCCTTTTTGATTGCTAGGTCTGTATTCTGTTAGAGCTCTATGATAGACCTCCCAGAATACGGCTTCCTTGTTGCATTGATTGTGCAGCTTCCTAACAGCATTAGCCCTTTTGGCGAGCGATGGGCCCGCATCCACCACTTAGTATTGGTTCGACTCCTCCCCCGTCGCAAATGGACAATTTGTCGTGGGAAGCTATTGATTATAGCATTCTGCAGGTCAGAAGCTATCTTATCTATGTCTGTGAAGCATCGCACCCTTCTCCGCCTACCGATCCCAACTGTACTGAAGGTCTAGACTTTATATCCCAACCAGTTGCCAGTCCCTCCTGGGATTGCGATAGAGGACCTCTGCAGCCTCATCTTGCAAGTTGAAGGCGATATATCTGTGATCTGGTAATGAGGCCTACTTCGCTATACGTGCCAAGTTATCAACCATTCCAAGTATACCTTGTGTGTCAGATTGTTATATCAATAACTTTACTGTCTAAATTCGTGTTACGTAACGGTAGGGCGGTTACCATTATTACATATAAATAGGTCCTTACTTAGAAGAAATTGGTAAAAGTGCCTCACCCTCTGGGTTATGTTGGTGCTGCCCCCCATCCAGCAGAGTGATAGGCGCTTGGCGTCACAACCTAGAAGTAGTTGTTGAATGTCCTGGCTTGTTGGCTCTTTCCACCAGGAGCTCTAGGTCTCTTGATGGAGGAGTTATCCTGGCATCATTGGGCAGTATACGGAGCCTACAATTGTGCCTCTGTACTATGCCTCCATTCTTCCAGGTCAGTAACTCCCACAGAGAACTCTGGAGCAGAATTCGTTGAGGATTGGAAAATCCAAGCCTCTCCTTCAACAGGATGTAGGTCCCTCGACCATTCCTTATAGAGTATACAGTAAATTAACTTACCTTGAGGTTTCATTTAGGCACGCCCGCCATCTTCTCCCTATGGTGAAGCCATGGTTTCTTCAATTAACTAGCCAGATCAAATCCCCTCCTGGAGGAAGAAACTGAACAGAAGGCTGCCGGAAAGCAGCCCATACAGTGCTGTAGGTTGATTGGATAGAACTCTTTGTGCATTGTCCCCGCTCCCCCCCCTTATTTTTTTTGTTGACTGTCGAGGAGAGCAATTTAGACCTGCCAGAGTCCTAGGTTTGGCTTCAACAGTTTTGTAAGCCTTGCACAGGCCTTTGTAGCAGACTCCGTCCAGGAAACCAGACGAATCCGTAACCTTTCGGATCTTGCTTGGATAGGAAAGGTTTTTCCACTCGTTTTTACATTTAGGTTGGGATTCTGGCTTTTTAAAAACATTTCCAAGTACCTTTTCAGGTGTTCCAATCTTCAGAGCTTCGGGAGAGATCTGAAAAACACCACCCTAGTGGACCTCAAGATGTTCCTGTACGCATACCGCACTTCTCAGTAGAGATGGTCGTCTCCCAGAGGTTTTATTTCATTGAATAACTTCTTTCCAGTCCAAAACGTTTGGTGTGCTCGATGATGCAGGAGCAAGTTAAAACACCTTTCTCTGGGGGAGGTAGGTGAGCTCGCAAACGATGGAACAGAAACCATCCTCCAGGGGTTGGATTTTACTTCCATAATTGCGTCCCTAGATGGCTTCTCCTTGCTCTGCAATAAGCTTCTGCCTCCGGGTATCCTTCGAGGGCCTAAGCCCATTTTGATCGCCTCCGGCGACCTCTCAGTAGGTAGCCCTTGGGTGTGCTACCTATATGCCTCGGGATCGGTGGACCTTCCGGCTTTTGGGTTTCCCCTCCCTAGCCTTCTTTTGCGGGCCCCTCAGCGGAGGGTGGGTGGCCAAGGTGCCTGCTGGGCGCTTTTGGCCGACCCCTCCCTCGCCCTTGGTCACCCGCATGTTGGGTCCCGGGAGTTGAGACCGCCCCTCCTGCCGTTCTACGGTTTCTTTTTCTGGGTCTTTTTCCCCCTCCTCCACTTGGAAGGGTCAAAAGCTTCAAACTTCCCTTTTCAAAGAAGGTTTAGAGCCTTTAGTGCTTCTCTCCTTGTGGAGCAGTGGTGACATTAGGCCTCTTCATTCTGAGGTTGCCGAGTTTTGCTCTGTGGCATCATCCAGCGTAACCTGTAGACATGGGAGTTGCCTGGGCTGTTGAGGAGCTGATCTTCCCTATATCTCTGAGAAGGCTTTTGGCTTCCTCAGCGCTGTACTTACCTTCCTCAGATAAAGCCTGTGCCATGTATGGTAGCTTTCATCAGAGTGCAATGGAACCTCGCTGTTGTTCCTAAGGCACTTTGGTTGAGGAGAAGAGTAGGGATGTTGGCATAACAACCTCTGGGGAGTTTGTGTTACTCCAGTGATAGGTGTAAATATGCGAAGGTAGCTTCAGGAGCTACCTCAGCAGGAAGAGGTATTGTTAGAAACAGCTTCAGGAACTGTTTCAAGGGTTTGGGTTGGGTTTTGGTGTTTTGGGTGTATTGTTTTTCATCATCGATTGTTCCCAGGGGGGGGGGGGGGGGGGGGGGGGGGGGGGGGGGGGGGGGGGGGGGGGGGGGGGGGGGGGGGGGGGGGGGGGGGGGGGGGGGGGGGGGGGGGGGGGGGGGGAGGGGGGGGGGGGGGGGGGGGGGGGGGGGGGGGGGGGGGGGGGGGGGGGGGGGGGGGGGGGGGGGGGGGGGGGGGGGGGGGGGGGGGGGGGGGGGGGGGGAAATACGCAGTAGCTAGGGAATGGAAGTCGAACCCACGACAGTGCCCCGCATGCCCTGGGTAAAGCTGCCTTTAAACTGGATGGGTCGCCGGTGTCCCAGAATCCGCATAGTACAAACCTGGCTGCCACCAGCCATTCAGCCCTCGGCCCTAGATGCTGTTGCCATCCCGTGGGCTTGGCCCCATAGTGGGAGAAATGGAAAGGAAAACTAAATCGAAGGTTGAGGAACATTAAACTCAGTATAGAAAGATAGTGAAGAAGAAAGATAGGCTGACACATAGAAATGTGTGCCAGCCCATAAGCCTCCAAGGACAAGAAGAGAAGTGATCTGGAGCATTAGCTAGGGGGTACCATCGGGGTCGCCATTACCTGTAACGGCCTCGAAAGTAAGACCGCCCCCCCTGAGTGGCAGCACCCTTAAAAAACACCGCAACAGTGTTATGACAGCCAGTTTACATGACCATGTTCAAGCCCCTCTCTCAATGATATATTGATGACAAGACCAAAACATCCAAAATTAACAACTACTATAAAGAGAAGTATCGTAAGAGTAGGCTCGTTTTTCCAAGAAGCTCACCCTACAGCCTTGGAGCTTTCTAGTTAACTTAAAGTGAAGAACCCACCACAGTCCAATGGAATCCTGGCATGTAACTAGGAAATCGTCTAAAGAGTTGGAATCGTTTACCATGAACCTTTCCTCTTTTTTTTTTTTTTTTTTATCTTATCTCAATAAAACCTATCTTTTCATAATACTATCAAATATTTATTTGTAGTTTTAGTTTTGAATAATAATTGTTATTGTTTAGTTTTGTTAATTAAGTGTATGATTTTAGAGTTAGTGAAGTTGACACAAAACAGTGGCTGTGGATTTCCTGACTTTAGGCGTGTCTACAAACGCACTGTGTATGATTTGGATTGTTATAAACTTGGTTTTGAAACAATGTGTTAGGTATTTTATTTACCTGAATAAGAGACCAGATTGCAGATCTCAAAACGGTAATGTTACTGATTTTTTTGTGTCACTCGAGCAAATATCCACAAAAATCCTGTTTCATATCACCATCCCTTCCTTCATCGGCAAAAATGAGCTTCAAACAAAGGACCTATCAAAATCTTTTAAACGAAACACTGAACGTTTAGATATCTTGCATAATGTGCAATTAATTGTTTCTTCAGACGATTATCAGTGTTATTCAAGTGTGTATTTTGGTTTCAAAAAAGATGTTGGTGAAAATGATAATGTTTGTTTTTTATATATTTTGCTCCGTGGGCATAGGGTGAATGTTCTGGCAAAAATAACTATCAACCAAATGGTCCCCGCGAAAATGTCGAATGCATTCCCTCGACGCGTTTAAATGACGATACAGGAACTCTAACAATTATTAATTCTCTTTTAAAATTTTCCAAGCTGTTTAACATATCACGGGTTCTATTTTGATGATTTAAAGGATAATTTATGCCTGAAACAAAGCGGACTTCACTGAGGAAATGTATAAATATAGTCTGGCTTTATTCAACACAGAGATAATATTTTCTTCTCGTACTTCCTCCGATCAATGAACCATTATTTAAAATAAATTCTTTGTGTTTGGAAATTAAATTGTCCATTCATTTCATTTAATAACCATGTAAATTCACGCAATGTGGGTTATTAATACAGATTTGTATAGTTTTTTCTGCATGTAATAGCACGCTTAAAAGAGGGGTGGGCAATGAAATTACAATGCGGATATTTTGTTCTGCGGTATGGATGGATGGAGTGTGTAAGTTTTGATTCGTATCCAGGAAAAGTTTGACGGGAATAAAGTAAGCACCCCAGTTTTGTTTAGGCCAAGGCTTTGTTTGGAAGAATTTAATTTAGTTATAATTTAGGATTGTAATTATTGGTAAAAGTGAATCTAATGAACTTGATGGTTGTATCAATCTTCGATGGGAGTACTATGTTGTGGAAGGTCAAATCAACAAGTGAGGTTAAAATTTAATTTATTTACAATCAGAAAAGTTCGCACGTTATGTTGGATGATTTAAATAATACAATATTAATTTTCTAAGCCACCAATCGTTTTTTTCCTACGATTTTCATTAAGTTTACGTCATTTTATTGTGACAGGACGTAGTGAAATAAAATAGATGTAAGAGCACAGATTTGGTGTAACCATTAAAATTGTTTTACAGATTAGATTTAACTATCTTATTATTATGTTGTAAAATATAACTAGAGTGTTCTTCTAACAGAGTTTAGAAGCTACCATAGAGAGCTTACAGGTTTGTGAGACCTCGGAAAGATCGGAAAGCTCTTATAAGCCCGAGAGCACCCAGGCCTGCATATACGTACATCTGGTATCGGTTTAAGTCAAGTACCTTTAGCACTAACGGTTTTTTGTTTCTTTACCTTTTTTAATAACTCGGTCACAATAAAATCCGTATTTTCCGGGAAATGAAGAAAATCTCGTATAAAATTATTTTGTACTTGTAATGTTTCAACCTCTGTGTAATTTTTATTTATTGAAAGCAAATGAATACATTGAAAATAAGGAGAAAGAATAATGTTGATTTAAATAACTGTACGACTAGTACGTAGCTTTAAAATGACAAAAATTAATAACATAGACTGAAAAATATTTAGTTCATCACTGGTTAGCCTTTTTAACCATTTTTCAACTATACTAAGCAATTCTATAACCAATGTTTTAATTAAAATGCGATTGTACCAATTTATGTTAAAGCTTTAAAGATTCAAATGATAGTTATTATAATTTATTTAAAACTAGTTTTTTTTGTACCCATTACTACGCACAAATGACTCCTTCCAGTGAACGACTGACAGTTTTATGTAGTAGACATATGTTTATTTTAGCATTAGTTCATCTTTATTTAAATTTTGTGGCAATTTTATGACAAACGGTGTATCTTTGCCCTTCATACATATAATCATGTGGATATTATATACTAATAACTTATTGTAAAAGAAGAGTTAAATTATTACCAGGTTATTTAAAATTAATATGAAATTGAGTATGACAAAAGTAGCCATTGGCGATTCTGTCAATAATCAGAATTTCCGCAAGTGCTATATACTAAACGAACTGAATTTTTCATACATTGTTTTCTACTCGGCGCGACATATATTTATTATGGTTAGTCCAAAAGATTCTTTATGACAGTTTTTTTTAGAAATTAATCCTCGAGTAGAGAAAATATTTTATAAAATTGAGGTAAAACACTCCAACATAAAACCAGAAGAGCTAGATGGCCTGACTGATTTAAGGAAATGTTTTAGGAAATGAATTATTGATGATCTAAATTTAAACTAAATAGTAAGATCTTTCTTTTTGTAAATAATATAAAACAATGAGTACGAAAACAATGCAATGTAAACCTAAACATTCCACAGGAAATGAAAAAGTCTGTAACATATACGTTTCGACTTTAAAGCGAGGGAAGGTCAATTTAATACGCACAGAATAACTTAAGTGGAAGGTCGGCCATTCAGACCGCTGTTATCTTGAGAGAAACGGCAGTACCATTTCCTGCATGTTCACAAATGATTTGGGGAAACCTAAACAAAAGCCTTATGTGTAGTAGTTTTGTTTTCCAGACTCGAGCTAGAAATTAACGGATTACCCTCGATATTAAACCAACGCAAATGTTTAGCTCGTTATTCTCGGTTTATTAACAGAATGATTGTCCCAATCCACTACATACTGAACAATCGATTATATAACTGTATTTTAAACTTAACTCAATTATTAAAGAATAATTCCATAAGAAACATGTTAGCATGGTTTTAATTATAATATACTTAAAAACAAAAAAAAAATTAAATATCTTTTACAAAATATACAAGATAAGTCACAAAATATTTCACTCTACATTTTTTAGTTATGACGGTACCTCAACAAGATTTTCCAAAATGTAGTAACTAGCCTTAGTGCGCAGACATGTAATCTTTCACATTACTAAAATTTGATGAAATGGTATATATTAAAAATAAGGAAGATGTTAAATGGTTAAACGGTTTAAGTGTAATATTGGGAACAGAAACAAAAATTTCAAGAATGTATACTTTGGTAGGTTATTATAAAAAGAAATTGGGACTGCTTTTTGCGGTTTACTCGTACCTTGCTAAGTCTTAGGGGGCGTTGCCTATGTACACTTATCAATCTCATCTATGTTAGTGTGGAAGGCCTTCTCCACTCTCAAACTACTTAGTGAAAATTGGATTATAGTATACAGATAAATTGGGGTTATGATCATTGTTGATAGGTTATAGTGATGCAATATGTACTGTAGCCCCGAGCGGTAAGCTGTGCACATCAAGCAGATAATATATGACACATGGGGCCATCTTCTTTGTGCGTCCTTCACGTGTACATTTGTATTTGGAATATCACATGTTTAGAAGGTGTGTCCTTAACTTGTGATGGGGAGATTTTAACACATATATATATACTTGAAGAACTAATTATAATTATATGTAATTTGTTAGAAGTAATGATGTAATTACAATTATAAATGAAATGTAATGATTTTTCAAACCCTAAAAAGTTATATTCATTTAAACAATATATGTATACTTAACCACAATCGTAAATTGTAAACTAAGTGTACCATACTACCAGAAAAAGTAACAACAGGTGTTAAATGAATTTTTTGAATTTGCAGTATAATATTTATTATTATTTTATAAATTGTAGGTCCTGATTATTGGCTGCAGGGCGTTGAGGTAAGCATAGAGCAATGTAAATCGTACATGAGGGTGAGCGATCAGCACTATCCTGATAATACGCTTAAATGACGTTTATCGTTTTAAAGGCCGTTTTAAATACAAAATTTTGAGAAAATATCCCACGTGTAGGCACCTTATTTTGCAAACGTGTCATTGCAATATTAGTAGTACAAGTTTTCACCTATTTAAATACAATATTGTGTGAGTAAAAAATCCCCAGTTGTAACTAACGTTACAAGAACACCGTAAGAAAGCCTTATAAAAGTTTTTTTGTGTTAAGCTAATCATTTCAAACCATATACCCCACATATTTTAAAATAATACACAATAAACCTTTTTTAGAATTTTGTAAGATAATTTTAGCATGTGGAATTTATTGAAACAAAATTTCAAATCAGGTGATTATAGTAAGCAACATATTACTTCAATAAAGGAAGAACTGTCAAACTTATCAACTAACATGTATATTTAAGCTTGCTCCATCTGAAAAGTCAGAAAATCTTGTTTAAAGTTTAATTTTGAGAAAGAATAGTCGAAATGACATGATGTTTTTTGACATGTTCCATCGGAAATTTTGAATCTGTTTTCTAGTGTGGGAAAAGCTAATGACACAGAAATAAAACTAATTTAATAAAATTTACAAAACAAGAAGGTTAAGGTTATTGCTACACACTCGCACATTAACACTAAGCCAAGAAACAAACAATTTATGGGTGTAACACATTATTATTATAAATTTATTCAATCACTGAACCATTGCAAATGTTTATAAGAACCATCCTGAACATGACCAAATATGGGTTGCTTTGTGTTTTTTTTATATAAAATACCTTTTAAATTAGTTTCTTTCCACAAAATTAAAACGATTGTTTAAAAAGCACCTAATAAATAATAAATTATTAGTTTTTATATTAAAACCTTATTACTTGCAATTGTTTTGTAATGTAAAATGTATTAGTTTCACTATTGGAACAGTGAGATGATTTCATTAAATTTGGTAACCCACACTAAAGTTTCCATAAGAGATTGACTCACCCACAATTGCAACGGTCATAATCACGTTTACAATGCGTTTATTAAAACGTCCAAGAAAAATACATCCACATGCCGTGTTATTAAGTTTCTCTTTCATGTTTTTAGGCTTGTTGCAGAAAATTTTTGGGTTTGCATTTTACAAAGATTTTAAAAATTACCGTCACTAGTAGAGTGTTTTTTTTTGAAAACGATGTTTCAACACTCAAATGCGCGAAATTATAATGGGCATTCCCCCCCCCCCCCCCCCCCCCCCCCCCCCCCCCACTCCCCCCCCCCCCCCCCCCCCCACCCCTAGATAGATAATTATTGTCCAGTAAAAATGTTTTTTAATGTTTCACTTACCTATTGTGTTTTCACCAAATTTTATAATTGGTTTTTTTATAGAAATAAGATGTATTTTTTATTTCATCACGGCATATTATTAGTCTATTGTCGTTCTCATAAAATATGTAGTCAGCTAAAATTAATTTTGTTCGCAATAGAGTCCCAAGATCCTATAACTCTAATGAAAAGAATAGAACTCTGTGTTTACTCACCCCCTTCATTGTTTATAGGATTTGTTTGCTACAATTTGACGTAACTTATATCGTATACATATCTCACACCGTCCCCTCCACCCATCGTAATATTGAACAGTAAAGAGTTGTTTCATTTTGTCTTAATCTATTTCCTTTACATACAAATTTCTTAAGCATAAAGTGTACATAAAACACCTGTAATTTAGGCCAACACACCCAGGAAAATCAAGGTTGAACGTACAGGCCTGGAAAAATAAAATCATTTCTAACGAATCGATTATATAATATGGGAATAGTGTGAAATTGAATATTCATGCAATAGCCTTCATCTGAGATTACACACAGCGCCTGATGGGAAACCGGACAGATCTCTTTCTTAACGTATGTGTCTATAATGTCCAGATCGATTTTGTTTGAATGGTCAACGAACATACCGTGGCGATTGTTATTTTCAGGGCAAATCGAAAATATATCGCAACTTGCCAGATAGCCAGTCAGAGCCTGGGTTTAGAAAATTCCAGGTGTTCGGAGAATTTCATATAAACTAATAATTTTATTGTTAGGAGTCGAATCGGGTGAGGGCCCTGCGGAAAGAAATTGATACTTCCAAAATAACAGTTTGGGCTTACTTCATCACGTTAAACTTTTCCCAATAAAAAATTTTTGAAGGACTTAAAAAAAACAAAAAATAAAATCTCTGCTCAGCAAAAATAAAAAATTTCATTATATACTATAGAAAGTTTATCTGTTCAAGCGCGTTCGATTTTCGAAAACAACTGTAATTTTGTTTATAATACATCGGTCAGAGAGGAATTACAAGTAACTGAGTAAAGTTCTGCCACTGATAACTTGGTCGGGGAGTCGTATACAGTAATTATTGTAAGAGCCCGGAGTTGGAATAATTAATCTGTTAAATAATGATGGTTTAGTAGAAAGAGCATAAATAAAAAAAATCTAAGCAAAAATAATGAATAGCAAATGGCGAAACAAAAGGAATAATTCAAATTACACCATTATAAAATATAAAAAAACTAGCAAATATACAATCTTATAAATTTAAAAGATAGCCATGCACCAAATGTCACAGTGCAACTACTAATATTCATAAATCAAGGCACTAACCATTAACAAAAAAATATTTCTACGGGATGCAAAAAGCTAGATGAAATTTAATAAAATAAGAAATAGTAACTAAGCTGTATTTATTCTGGTAGGCAAGTGGTTAGATTTCTCCAAAAAAAAAAATATCGAGTTTAAACTTTTCTCAGGCATATAAAATTTTATGGGAAAATAAAAAAAAACAAAGTAATTCCCACTTAAACACACCATGCAGAAATTACCCTACCCCAGGTTCCCCGGGGTGCCAATGGGTGTAAAGGGGCCCCCTAATATACCCCCCCAACACACCCCCAACCCCCCCATATGCAAGCTTAAGATAAAGGTAAATGATTTAAACAAAAACCATGCAATAAGGCTACTAAGCTAAATTGCTAATAGAATGTTAGGGCTCTAATGAATATCAAAGAAAAAATTGAACACTCACCCAATCTGCACAGTTTCACCAGAAAAATAAACTAAAAAGATCGATAAAATTTAAAATATTTTGATGGGAGGATTGATCGAGGGGTTTTAGGAGGTGGTTCAGGGACGTTCCGCAAAAATAAAAAGAAACGGGGTTGCGAGTCCCGAAATAGATACAGGAGAAAATAAAAAAGATAATCACAATTACAAAAAGATATAAATAAATTTTAAAAACATAAAAATTAGAATTGAACTTTCAATAAGAAAGAAAAATAAGTTCCGAGTAGATTTAGAGATTTCGCCAAGAAATGTGTATAATAATCAGACAGCAAGAATGATGGTCGAGAAAACTTTAATACCTAATATAAAAATTTTACAACGATTGAAAAGACATAAGATTTAGTTTTATGAGGACGGGGTCGGTAGGAAGAAAAGTTAATTTATAAACGTAAGTCGTGGGTAAAGGGGATGCCCAGTAATATCGCCGGAAAGAAAGCAGATGTGTAAGGTCGAGTCCCGACTGATATAATTATATTTTACCGGGTAGGAAGATAATTGGTAGGGGAAGGAAAGTTCGTTAAAGGAAAAAATTCGGGATGAGGTTTTCAATCGATCGAGCCAGGAAAAAGGAAATGCGTAGATTCTAAAAATTTAGAAAGGAAAATTTAACACAGTAATATAAAATTTAGTCTAAATGACAAAATAAAAAAAAAAAATAAAATCTGAGTAAATGAAATTCTAAAAAGGTAAAAAAAATCTTTTAAAAAAAAAAAAAAAAAAAAAAAAAAAAAAAAATATAAGTTAAAAATTTAAGAAAAGAATAACTTTAGTAATTTCAAGTTGATAAAGTAATTAAAGTTATGACAGTAAATTGTGAAAGTCAAATATATTCCTATTTAAATTTTTAATGATACCCCTTTAAACTATAAAATAAATTATGTAAGAGTATATTTTTTACAAAATCAAACAATTACATCTTTATCAAAATAAATCTATAACCATCAAACATTACTAATATATTTCAAGATCGAATTTAAGTTTGTCATAAAATGACAAATAAAATATTAAAAACTTCTGTTTTCACAAAACAAAATTTGGAAGAATTGTTGATGATGGCGGAGATAAAACACATTAGTAAGGAAACAGGGTCGTTGTACCTTAACACTGGTGCTGGATAACGGCGGCGGGCGTCGAGTCGCGATGTAGTCGATGTCAAGCGAGCGGGGTTCCGGGGGAAGGGGTTGAAGTAGTGGAGAGCAGCCGGTCCGTCGCGGTGTCGCGGTCACTGGCCGTCCTCTCTGTGTCCTTCAATCGGCCCGTCATTAAAAAGGTTCGCGCGATCGCGTGGGTGGGGGGAAGCCTTCTCCTCTCGCCGTGATCGGAGGGGAAGCGGCGATATCCGTACGGGCATGGAAACGGAACCTGCCAGATAGCGTCCTGACTCCATCGTCATAAAATAAATCATTTCCGCATTCCTTTTCAAGATAATTCTAAAACTCAAAGTCCGTTATTCGTAATATTAAAAAAATTGTCTGTTCTAATTTTTTCAATTTTTACTAATGAATATTTTTTAAATTTTAAAATTTTCAATTTTTTGGTAATGCTAAAAAAAATAACAAGTTACACATCCCCCAACTTAACATAGGAAACAAAAAAAAGAAGAAAAAAAAGTTAAATGTGGGATTTGTATATAAGCATATAACAAAAAAGGTTTACTCGTAGTTTTAATCTCCCTCTTGTATCCGTTTTGAGAAAGTTTCTGAAATGAAATGTAAACAACTAAAGGTACTCCCTTCAGTAACGAAATTAATGTTTTCAATCGACAAATAAAATAAAATGATAACATATTCTGGCAAGAAAATACAACTAAAAACAAATTTAGCAATCTTCATAAACAAAAAAACCTTTTCAACAATACCCAAAATTCACACCAAAATATATTACGGCAACAGTTATTTCACAATACATAGTATAATTACATGGACAAACAAAATCAGATCTCGCTCTACCAATAAAAATAAACAAAAATCAGAAAAATATAAAATCTCTAAGGTGAAAGGATACTAGACACGCCGGGCACAGGGGCGTGCAGTCCTACAAGGAATAGTTTGGGACAGAAAGGAAATTTTGATACAGGAATAACTAAAGTATTTCTTGGCGCCAAAACATTTAAACACATTCGGGCAACCAAGAAATCATACGACAATAAGAACAGATTAGGTAAGAAAGGAAACTATGGGCACACTACGGGCAAACACAACCTAGGGATCTAGTGTGCCTCCAAGGTAAGAGTATGTCTTCAGATCCCATATATTGGCTCGTGCCTACGGTCCTTTTCCCTTTGAGATCTCGTAGTTCGAAGTATATTCCATCCTATTTTTCTAATATAGGATGTATGTCCTTCAAACTTTTGGTGCCAAATTTACCAGCTATAATTCTCATCCGCTAGAGGAAAAGTGTAATGGTGCTGCGCCTCAAACTTGTTGGGGCCCTATTAACAAAACTGTTTTATCTCTGCTTCTTCTGAGATTATAGTAATGAGCTATTGGCGAGGTGATGTGCTTTTTCCCCATGTTTAGCTTACATTTTTTCCCTTAATTTTTAGCATGAAGTTCATTCGAAGGTTTTCATGTGTATTCCTAGTATTTCCGCTTAGGGTGTATTTAACCGCACCTTGAGTGGTATTCTCGAATACTTGGGCCGTAGATACGTATTGGAGTTTTTTAAGATTCTTCTACCAAAATTGAGCATGGCCGGGGGTAAATTTTGTTGTCTCTCGCTACAACATGTAAATTCAACGCAAATCTAAATTCAATTTAAATGATTGATTCCAAACCCTACGATGAACATTTCGCACGAACTGAGTAAATCATAGTTTTTAATACGCGGTTCGTTTCGCTTCTGGTTGGATTACACTGCGGTACTATAAAAGGTAGCGGTTTGTTTTTTGAATTAATTCCCACAATCACTTGTTTAAGTTTTTTGAAGATTTTTGAAGAGTGTATTGCCGTTCCGTTATCTGTTCAGTACTACGTCTTGGGAGCACCATAATCGCATCAATAAAAGGTCATTATCGAACGTTTCTGCCACCTCTTCATGCAGTTGCTGATGGTAATGCTTACCAATTTCTACCCATTTGGTAAAGGTACCTTCATGGAACACCAGGATAAAATCCTGTTTTCCCTTTACGAGATCGAGGTAAAGGGACCCATCAGATCGCTGGTTTACTAGAGGAACCAAGGTCCTTTGGGGGGGCTCTGTAATGCATTTTCCCCCCCAACAGGGGTTTTACATTGTTCCCCACCTTGTCATCTCTGGTCAAGTGTCGGCAATTTTTATTACATATTTTTCGAATATCGTTTTCTCCATCCGGCCATAAAGTTAATCAGGCACTGATTTTCTGAACTCGTTTTTTGGTTTACACACCTAAATGGCCAGACTGTTGCGCTGTCCATGATTTTTTTTCAGTACATCGGACATTTAAGAGAATCTGGTACAGAAAGTTTCCAATTGGTTTTTTTGGGGTCGGTACTTGATTAAATTTATATCGAATTTCGGATAAAGTTATTAAATTATCGCTCGAATGGTGTAATCTGCATAATTTATTCGGAACTTGCAGATACCTTCCGCAACATTTTCGTCGAGTGCCAATCGTGCATAAGTTCCGCTCTGAAGCTTTTTTCTAGCCTTGGTTCCCTTGTTTTTAAAAAAAAGCGATAGATGCCTCCGAAGAGTTTATTCGGAACTCTCGTTGGCGGATTGCTACAACCAACGACGTTGAACCGACTAACATGATCACAGCTTGACGAGTCGAATTCCGGAATACCGGGAGAGTGCGTCTGCAAACCACGAGATCAGGACTTCCCCCTGCGGTAAATTGGACTTCGAAGTCCATGTTGCTTTTAGTTTTTCCAGCATCCAGCGAGCAAGTCCTTCCAGATGGGTTTCTCCAAACTCCATCAACCACATTAAAAGCTTGATGGTCAGTTATCGCAATATAACATGTACCCTTCGAGGTACGGAAGAAATTTTTGAACGGCCCATACCCAGCAGCCCTAGGCCATTCTTTCCCTCGGTTACGGAAAAATTTCTTTTTCATGTCTTCGTGTAAAAAACGACTCGCATATGCAATAAACCTGTCTCCCCGGGGCCCCTTGCCAATATTTGAGTAAGCGAAGCCCCTAAACCCTTCATTTGGAGGCAATCCACGTGAACCACAAAAAGTTATCCTCTGAAGTCAGGGCAGGCTAAGACGCGGTGCGGTAGAAAGTTTTGGCCTTTTAATGGAATTTGAATGCTCGGTGTTCTTGAGAAATTTCCCGTACCAATTCCCATCCTATTCCCCTTTCATAAGAGTTTCGTACAATGCTTTAGATATGTTTTGCAAAGTTTTCGATAGAATCGTCTTGTAACCAAGACTCAAGTCCCAAGAAAACTCCGTACTTTTTTTTAAACCGTTTATAGTGGCGCTGGAAAATCCCACAATTTATTTTAAAAAAAACCTTTCTTTGGGGAGACCGTCCTGGATTCCACTCTCGTATTATATAACGTGGCCAAGGTATTTCAACTCCTTTTTCACAAAAGTTTACATTTTTCCAAAATATTTGGTAATAATCGCTGCATATTCTAAGGCCGTTCAAACACTTCTTTGAGAAGTTTTTAAAATGTTCTTCGAAAGTTCGGGATATCAGCCCACCAAATCGTCTAAATAGGCCCTAAAAGCGTAGGGCTTCTCAATACTGCAGGTCCAATCACTTTTGGGTTCTAGCAAATAATCTGGGAAAAAAAGGTAGTCCGGAGCATTAGTTGTAAGCCAAATGGCATGCGAGACCTTGAATTGGAAATAACCCTCTGCCCGGGAACAGTGAAAGCCGTAATTTTTGGTCCTACTGTTTAACTCGAGAGGTACCTAGCCAATAGCCATCCTTATAGGTCAAGATCGTGGATATATACGCAAGCATATTCTCAGTGTTATGTCTGAGTATCGCACTTATTTGGGGTAAGGGGATATGCATCCTTCTCTGCTGACCCGCATTAACTCGCCTTAAGTCGGATGCAACACCTTACTTTTCCATTCGATTTCTTAACCAGCACTATGGGAGAGCTCCAAGTGACTAGATGATGGGGTTTCAATGATGCCTGACTCCAGCATCCATTGTCAACTTCTTTGTTCAATGATCGCCTGCATTTGCCGGGTTGCTATAATAATACCTCTGTTTAAAAAATGGGTGTATCAGTTTTAAGGCGAATTTTATGTTTTTTCCACTAAGTCCCGTGCGAACCAATAAAACTATCGGAACAAATTCAAACTGATCAATCAAGGAATTCTTTCAGTTTTTTAGCTTTCTACTTTCTGTTTAGTGTCAAAACTGGCATCAGTATGAATAGTCTTTTGGGGAAATTATCGCATCTAGTCACTGTTTTTCTGCAGTATCTTTCATGATGAGTGATATCGATCAGTTTTTTACAAGGCGTTATATAACGTCCCATACCCAAAATCATCGGGCGTAGTTTAAGCCTGGTAGAAACAGGGCGCGTACCTTAAGTTCTCAAATCCGAGCTATCTCGCAGTTTTAAATTTTCGAAGGCCTGAAAAATCTGGCTATTTGTGCTATCGGCCATATATAATATTAACATGTACGTTTCATAGGCCTAACGCCTAACTGTAATAAAAAGATGATGACTTACTCTTTCCCCTTATAATAGTCCCCCATCGATCCCGTGGTCAAGCAGTGCAACAAAAAAGGTAGGTATCTTGAAATCTTAATGGATACAAATGTGGTCCTAGGATCGTTCGATTTAACTTCCTGGCACAACAGCTTGATTTGTTAAATTCCTTTTATTTTTGTTGAGCCACTTGGGCCATTCGATTGAGGTGGTGATTTGTTGCCCCAGATCCCGGGGCAAACCCCCCTTTTCGCTCCGGGTTAACAAAAATTTTTCGAAAAGGGTTACTTCTGCCCCAGTTTTTTCGGGGGCTTTTTCCCCCCCAAGGTTAGCGGAAATTTTGGGGGAAAAATACTTCTTTTTCGCCAAAAAAAAAAAAATTTCATTTTTTTTCCCAAAATGAATTAAATTATTCGGGTTGAAAAACTTTCCCTTAAAAAAATTTCCGGGGTTTTTTTAATTTGATTCAGGTTATTTCTTAAATTCGGGAATTTTTTTGGGTTTTTTAAGAAAAGAGAATGGGCTCCACCCCTTTGAATTTTCCAAATTTCCAAATTTTTTCCCCCAAAATTGATTTTGGCAATTTTATAAATTTCCCGGAGGTTCCCCAAAAAAGATTAAGGGCCTTGGGTTTTTTAAGGTCGGGCCAATTTTTCCAAAAAACCAAAATTCGGTCCAAAAAAAAGGCCCCAAATTTTTTATTATTTAATTAAATTTTTTTTTTTTTTATTTATTTTTTTTTTTTTTTCGGTTTTTTTTTTTTTTTTTATTTTTTTTTTTTTTTTTTTTTTTTTTTTTTTTTTTTATTTTTTTTTTTTTTTTTTTTTTTTTAATTTTTTTTTTTTTTTTTCAAAAAAATTTTTTTTTTTTTTTTATTTAAAAATTTTTTTTTTTTTAAATTTTTTTTTTTTTTTTTTAAAATTTTTTTTTTTGCTTTTTTTTAAGGAATTTTTTAATTTTTTTAAAAAACCGGAATGGGTTTTTAAATTTTCCCTTTTAATTTTTTATAAGACCAATTTTGAGAGCCCCTAAAATCCCGGACCCCCCAATCCCCAAACCAAAATTTTTTCAAAATTAGGTTTTTCCCCGGGGTTTTTTTTTTTTTTTTTTTGTCAAAAAAATGTTTTGGTTTTTGGGGAAAAGTTCGGGAGGTGAATTCCCAAAAAAAAAGGTTAAAAAGGCCTTCCCGGGGGGAAGGGGTTTCCGGGAACCCAAAATTACCCCTTTTTTAGTCCCGGGTTTCAGGAATTTTTAAATTTTTCCTCTTTAAAAAGGGTCCTTTCCCTTTTTGTATTTCAAAAATTTCCAGGAAAACTGGAAACAATTCCCGGGAAAGGGAAAAAGGGGAAAGCATAATTTTGGGGGTTTTTTTTGGAAAATTTTGTTTGGGGGAAAGGGGGGGGATTTTGGTTTAAAACCCTTTGTAAATTAAAGCCCCGGTTAGTTTTTTTTTCCCCAAGGGGAGTTTTAAAAAATTTGGGGGGTTTGGGGGGGGAAATTTAAAGGGAGGGGGAAATAAATAGTTGGTTTTTGGGGGGAAATCGGGGGGGTTGCTGGGGGTTTATTTTTACGAGGGGTAAGGACTCATTTTTGGCACTTGGGACCCCCAGAAGCCCGTGGTGTCGTAAACGAGTTAAATCGTAGTGGGTTGTGGTTGTTTTTAGTTTTGTTTGCGTCCCGCTTGTCCATCATTTCAGTTTACTGACTAAAAGAAATAAATAGTTGATACAGGGCGGAGGAAAGAGGTTCAATAAGTACATGCATAGATCCATATTGATATCGTATAAAATTTTTCTTTAAACAAAAAGTTATTGTAAAACTTTAAACAATTTTTAGTCGTAATTTGTAAAGTATCTTCACAAAAAAAGTGTAAAGTAAAGTGAAATCGTTTAAAAGTTTCGTCAAATTAATATCATCATATTACTGTCCCAGTTGTTCGGGGCGCCACTTTGGCGATGTTAGATTTTTTAAGAGGTGCGAAGCGAAAAATATTCGACTAAATCTTGCCCAGATAGACGCCAGTCAGAAGCTGTGGGTTAGTTATAATTACCCTGGAGTTCGAGAAATTTCGCAAGTTATAACTATTATTTATTGTGTAGGAAGTCCGTACTCAGAGGGGCCTCTGCACAGGAAGATAATAGATAACTTATCCAAAATAACGTTGGGCTTTACTCTCAGACACGTATTAAACTCCACATAAAAATTTTTGAAGGGACGTAAAAAAATAAAATAACTAAACTCATGCTCAGAAAAATAAAAATTTTCTGTTCATAGGAGTCTTTTCATTATCTTTTGTTATTGCTTTTCTAGCGAGAGTGCGATTTTTCGAAAATACAACTGGTATTGTATTTAGATTTATACATCGGTCAGGTGAGGGGAAATTTACAATGTAAGCTGAGTAGTCTTCCACTGATTACTTGGTCGGGGTAGTCGTATACAGTAATTATTCGTAAGAGCCCTAGGAGTTGGAAAGTTGGAATATTAATCGGGTTAAAATAATGATGGGTTAGTAGATAGCTCAAAATAAAAAAATCTAAGCTAAATATGAAATAGCAATGGCAAACTCAAAAGCAATATTCCATAATAACACCACTAGGCAAAATATAGTACAATCATTTTTAATATTAAAGATTAGCAATGCACCAATGTCAACAAGTGCAACTACTAGTATACATATAAGCAAGCCACTATCATTAACAAAAAAAAGATTTCTACGGGATGCAACAAAAGCTAGATGAATTTATAATATAAGAATAAATACTAAGCGGGTATTTATTCTGTAGCCAAGTGTATTTCTCTCAAAAAATAAAATATTCGAGTTTTACTTTTCTCACGGCATATCATTTTTGGAAAATAAAAAAAAACAAAGTAAATCACTTATTAACACACCATGCAGGAATTTACCACTACCATATGCAAGCTATAGATAAAGGTAAATGATTTTTAAACCATGCAATAAGGCTAACTAAGCCTAAATTGCTTATAAATGTTAGGGCTCTATGAATATCAAAGAAAAATTGAACAATCACCCTCATCTGCACAGGTTCACCAGAAAAATAAACTAAAATCATTTCCGTTAAATAAAGTATTTTTTGCATGGAGGTTATCGGGTGGGGTGTTTTGAGATGGGGGTGTCAGGTCGTTCGCAAAAAATAAAAAGAATGGGGTTGCGGAGTCCCCGAAGAAATAGATTTAAAAGGAGAAAAAATTAAAGATAATCACTGTACAAAGATTATAATTAATTGAATAATAGAATATAAAAATTAGATTGAACACTTCAATAAGAAAGAAAAATATTTCCGCGTTAGATTAGAGATTCCGCCAAGAAATGTGATAACTAATCAGACTGCAGCAATGATCGGGCGAGGAAACACTTTATTTACATAATATAAAAAATTTTACATCGAATTTGAACATAAGATTTAGATTTTTATAAGGGAAAGCGGGAGGTCCGGTGTGGAAGTGAAAGTATTTATAAAGGACAGTCCGTTGGGTATAGGATGCCAGTAAGATTCGCCCCGGGAAAGAAGAGCAGTGGTAAGGCCCGAGTCCCAGACTGTTATAAAAATTTTTTCCCGGGTAGGAGATAATTTGGTAGGAAACGTTTCCGTAAGGAATATTCGGGTCTGAGAGGTGTCAGGGATCGATCGCCAGGAAAAGAAAAATGCCGCGATCTAGGATAAATTTAGAAAGGGAATAATTTTAAAAACGAGTAATTAAAATTTAGTCCCGACAAATGAACAAAAAAAAATAATCTAAGTAATTGAAATTCTAAATATTAAGTTAAATTGAAAGGGGAAAAAAAGAATTAACTTTAGTTAATTCAAGTTGAAATAAAGTAATTTAAAGTTTCTCAGGTGTAAATTGAGAAAGTCTAAATAAATTCTTTAAATTTTAAAATTTTAATGATATCCCTTAAATATCAAATAAATTAATTATGTGTTTATTTAAATATTCAAACAATATATCTTATCCCAAAATAAACTCATATAAACCATCAAACATTACGTAATGTATATTCTAGATCGATTTCTATAGTTCATATAATGAACAACTAAAAAATAATAAATTCTGTTTCACAAAAAAAAATTTGGAAGAATTGTTGATGGCGGATGATAAAACACTTTAGTAAAGGAAAAACTGGGTTCGTTGTTCCTTATCACTGGTTGCTCTGGATTATCGGCCTCGGCCGGGAGCGTTCGAAGGTCGCGATGTTAGGTCGTTCAGCGAGCGGAGTGTAACGGGTGACGGGGGAAGGGGTTTTGAAGTAAAGTGAGTCGAGACAGCGCGTACCGTCGGGCGGTTCTTTGTCGCGGTCGCTCACTGGCTTGTCTCTCTGTGTCTTCAATCGGCCGTCATTATATAGGTTCTCGCGCGCCTGATCGCCGTGGGTGGGGGAATGCCTTCTCCTCTCGCGTAGTGTCCGTGATCGGAGGGGGGAATGCGGCGATATCCGTGCGGGCACGGACCCTGCCCGATAGCCCGTCTGAACATCCGTCAGTAAAATAATCATTTTCGCTCCTTTTCATGATAATTCTAAAACTCAAGTCGGTTTATTCGTAATATTAAAAAAAATTGTCTGTTCTTCAAATTTTTTCGCAAATTTTACTTAACTGAATATTTTTAATGTATCAGTCAATTTTGTATGCTAAAAGAATAAAAGTAATCATGTTACACCTCTTCCGAATTCCAGGAAGTAAAAGTCCAAGTGCCTTTCAAAATTTGTATCACCTTTATGCTATACTTTAAATTGAAAGATGACCAATATCCCTCGGGCTCTTTTTATAGATTTACACACACACAACACACACACTACACACAAAACATCAACACACCACACACACCCACCACACACACACACTCACGGACACTCACACACAATCACACACAGGTTTGAATCTTGTTGAATTAGGGTTGGATATGGATAAGTATATGGTGTGATATATATAATGTAGTAAGAGCGAATGAACAAACTAAGTGTAGTTCACTGGGATAGGGATGGCGATTAGCATGCATAGTTTCTGTTAAAAGATAATTATAGATATATTTGTTAACATTTGTTTGTAACAGCATTTTATGAAAACGTCTCTTGCACCAGGGGGATAGTTCGGAGCGAGTTTAAGGGTGGGCTGTAGTATTGGTAACCTGTTATATCAAGTCCAGGTGATAGACTACCAGGGAACCATTATAGTTTATATGACATATTTAAATACGGGTGTCATCCATACTACGTTCATATTATTACTCTCCATAGAAATACAACGCGGCTATAAGATATTTGAGACACTAATTAAAGAAAGAAAGATTATTAAAATACATTTCAAGAAATTTAATATTATTTTCCATCGCAATCAATTGGATTTTTACCTGGGTAGGGAACCGACTTGTCTTTGGAAAAGCATATAAAAGTCCATATAACTACATTCAGTTAACGTCTCATAAATGTACCATTGGCTATTTATTTGGATGTCTCAGGTATATAAGCGATTTGAGGTTTTGATATAGAGAATATAGATTTATTGATAACAAAAATTTTAGAATTAATATGGTGATTGGGGGCATGGCTTTGACTTGGGTTGAATATTCTTTTTGCAAGCAATTCGAAGACAAGTAGTAAAGATAAATAAAAAATTAGGCTACTGAGTGAAGTGGACTTCTAGAATTGCAAATTCATTGGACAGACAGTCTCAGGGGGGAGTGGTGGGCCTCTCTTATGTTTTTTTAATTTATTATTATTGATTCTTCTAGATATTGACTATCTCACTTAACTCTCTTAATATTTGCAATATGCTGATTGTACTAGGCTTTTGGTGTGTTCACACGTCTTTTACTATCTTGGCGTTCTATTTTAGCAGAGCTTTCTCTACTTCAGGGATAGAACAGAGATTCTTGGACCAGGAGACTTGTTAAGTTGGTTATTGTCGGACTCTGCGACATGTTTGATTGCCTAATACATGTTTGTTATAAATGTAATGTTATCGGAGACGCTAAAACTGTATTCTATTCTGTGATTAGTAACAAAGCTTAAGTCTTGACCATGGTCAGTACAATATGTTTGATTTGTTCTGAACCCACCTTATATATATGGACTCTTACTAACACATGAAGTGCTATGTTACGGTGCTGTACGTGTTCCATAATACTAGAACAACTATGTCGCGAATTAATGTAAAACTTTATTTAGGAATGTACGAATGTGACTCTCTCAGTTAAAGTGGCGTCTATGTTCCGACGTAACGTACCTGACCAACGAAACTGACGGGGGAAAATCAATTATGCGTTGTACCACTTTTTGAAACAGTTTTTGACTAGCGAATTATTTATAACCAGATATTATCCATGTCTATGGTTCGAGCTAGAGCACGCTCGACGATGAGTTATTGGGAGTGTCTACGTACGATCCCTATGTTGGTACTCCTCTTTAGTCAACCGGTGAATGTTGCAAGCTGTGGGTAATGAGTCACCGAGGCATGGCTTTTGCGAACGGTATTTGGCCTTCGGGCGATACGGACAGAGCTAGTTACTTGTTCACTGATAAACCATATCATAACTTTCATAACAAAGTGATATGAGTTCTAAACGTATAGATTCGTAATGATTTATACATCACTTGCAGGATTATATACCATAATAAAAATGTTACTCCGTGTTCAGGGAAACCAAGAGCTGTCTCAATTAACATCTTCCTCGATTTACCAAATTTATTTCTTTAAGAAATTGCCCATGGACATTCAGTTTTCCTAATATTTGGTTGGCGCCCAAAGACTGTTTAATAAAAATTGGTTTGAAGGGGATTATGCAAATGGTCATGTTATATATTTGTGAAGCGCGTAAGACTCCTATATATATTTTAGAGAGAAATGTCATGACATAATGTTTATAATTTTAAATGCGGGAATATTGGTATCTAAAAGTTCATTTTTTCAGGAAGCTAGATAGTCATGGTATTTATAGACCTGTTTTCTGTTCTGTTTTGTCTCGCATGTTGTCTATATTTAAGATATATTTATTTAATATTTTTATTGATTGTTAATTTATAAATATTTATCATATGTACTGTTATTTGTTGTTTATGTTAATGTCATTGTTGTTATTCTTGTTTGATTTGTTTCTATGTTTTATAACCTTGTTTAAGATTATGTTGTCTATATATTATATTATACTCTGTTGTCTTTATTTTATTTATCAGTATGTGTGTAATGTAGGTGTGTGGCCTCATATGTATGTAGATTACATTGCATATATGCAAACATTGGTAAATTTAAAGGATATAAGTATGGTATTCATGCGTGTTAGTGGTTTTAGCAGTAAGCAAATTTGGAGCAACATGGTGGGCTCAATCAATTTGAATTTGTGTCATAATTATTTGAGTACAAGTTTTATGTTTCATTATATAATTCTATAAAATTGATTTTTAATCTACTGGAAAAAACTGCTTTTGTATCAAATTTCAATTTTTGTATGTAGTGCTTTGTTGGAATAATGGTAAAATGACTATGTGGCATGGATGAAGATATTAATTACACTATTAACAATAAGTAAAGAGAAATGACTGTGTCTATAGATAATATATTAGCAATCGTTGTAATTTAGTTAAGCCAAACTTTAAAATTCCCGCACGGCGCCATTACTAGGGGCATTGGGAATTAGTACGGTTTTTATATTACATATGCTAAACCGGTAGTCGTGTTATCCTTAGTATTTATATAAATTGATCTCACGACGATGTATTGTTAACTGTTTTAGTACAATGTATTTCTCTCAAGACGTTTTGTTGCTAATTCTCTGATATAAAGATCTTTTGAACTTGAACTTGAACATTGAACAGCAAGACACAAACACTCACGCTGCCACACACCTCAACTAGCATACACTACACACACATCAGATCACACTATCTCACATATCATCTACTACGAAGAGCTGAATGCGCATCACACACACTCACACACAATCAACACATACCACACACACACACACACTTCAACCCATCACTCACTCACACAATCACTCACACACACACTCTCCACTCACTCACACCACACATCTCACTCACTCACACACACACTCACTCACTCCCCACACACACATTCAATACACATGTGATATACTCTTGTATATATTGTAGTAACTATTATAGTGACAATTTTAAAACTTGTTAAATTATTTAGAAACAATTCACACCTCCACCGGTTTACTGAAATGATGGTCACCTAATTGTATACGAAGAAGCTTTAAACAGAATGTCTTTTAAAAAGCTTATTTAGGTCACGTAAAGTCAATGATCATATAATGGATTTCCTATTTCATTTATTCCGTTATAACAACTAACGCATCTGTAGACCAAAATTTAAAACCAGATGCTATTGTTACTATTATTTTTACAAATTTATAGTTTTAAAAGACAAAATTCCAAATTAAATCAGTGCATAAGATTAAAATATTTATGTATAACTTCAAGTTTACTGATTCAAATGTTCAACGGGAATGTAGGAACATATAAGTGATATTCCCTGATAGTTGTATATATAGACAGGAAGCGTATTGCTTCAAGAGATTCTACAGAAGTCGATTCGTGTAGTTACGGCTACCGCTTGCTGTGAGACTGTCTCATTAAGCTGTTCTTGTATTCTGGTAATTAATTACTTTTACGTTTTGGTAGTATAATGTAGCTACAGGACCTGATTATTACATCGTTGTCTCCAATTCTGGACACTATAATTTTTAATTACTTATACGTTCGGTAGTTAAACCTCGTTGCTTTCAAGTGAGCTTCTCTTTAAGTCCTAATCTCAGCTGGGTACTTGTATTCTTGTATATTACATTACTCTATACGATTCTCGGTAGCTTTTCAGTAGCTTCAAGTGAGTCTTTCTAATTACAGCTGTTCTTGTACTGTTCTGGTAATTTAATTACTAATTACAGTTCGGTAGTTACCGTAGCTTACAGTGAGCTTCTAATTACATGTGGTTCTTGTACTTCTGGTAATTACAATTGTACCTTATACGTTCGGGTTGTTTACCGTTAGCTTCAGTGAGTTCTAA
>NW_025779712.1:0-57686 GCF_021130785.1 Homalodisca vitripennis
TTTGCTATTGTAATGATGATGAATCGACGTACTTTATTATCGCACAATGCGACTTTATTGCCTATTGAGACACTCACCTATTAAATATGTTTTGTGGAAATGCCCTACAAGCTAAATATAAGGATAGTATAATATATAATATGCAAATTGGTTTAATATTTCATTGGTGCTATATATATATAAATACCAATAGTAATGACATTATTTTTATCTTAATACGACATTAGATGTTTATTTACTGATATAAAAAATTGGAATAAATTGCGTTGTCTTATATGGTTAACAGCGAAATGGTATATAGTTTAATTTTAAATTTAAATACACGTTAAAATTTTAAATGAAATATAAATTTGATGAAAATTTTTTAGGAATACCGTAAAATACAAATGCGCAAATAGATCAAATTTAGTTAAATCTGTCCGGTAAGCTTAATGTGGACTATTATACATAAAAAAGTTTGCTTTTAATAATATAAAATTAAATACGATTATTGATAAATTATAGTTATGTTATTTGCTGAAGTATTTTTTAAATTTAAATGTACACATTATAGAATAATTAACATTAGTATAAAATGTCATGACGAATAGTGACCCTGAATATTGTGTTTAAACAATAATAATGTAGCACATAAATCAGAACTTGAGTCGGCGGACAACCCTCATTAAAATGTTTATAATTATGTTTTTATATTCACACGTTTGACTCATTGAATAAGATTAATACCCCAAACCCCAATCAATGGTATGTGATGGGGTAATAATATAATAAGCGTTCCGTTTAGTATTAGTAGTAGTCGTGACGTGAGCAATACAAGGAGACAGGTGAGACGTAAGCAGCAGTTTTTTACATAAAGTTTTATTTTATATCCATGGAAACAACGTGGCATTGATATAATTTGATGTTTTTTAAATAATTCTAAAGTGTAATGTCGCCACAATTTTCAAACTTTGTACAATTCACAACAAGCCCCGGAAATACTACTAGGAACACAGCGGGACAGCCAGAAGCAGGACCAGGATCAGGATTTACCTGGATGAGTTACTTTAATTCTTTTATTAATCAAAACTATTTTATTCCCTATCCCTCGTTATACAAAGCGATATGTGTCCTATTTTTAAAGACTATTAATCACAGCTCAAAGTACTGGAACTGTTCATCGGTATTGCTAACCGTAATACAAATTAAATATAGGTAACAATTCATTTTTATGTTTCGTGTAAAAACCACTAATTTATGTTTGGGGTTGTTTATAATCCTCTCAGTACCTATAGAGTACAGGGAGAATCAGTTATCATTATTTCATTGCAGATACGCTCATCCAAATATTTTTGGAATTTTAAAACTGTTTTATTAAAAATATGTATATATCCGTTTATGAGAAACATTTTTCAACTTAAAATTTTTATGGAAATCTTTGTAGAATTTTTAGAAAGCAAGATATTTGTAATGAAGTGAAATTAGTTAATTCTTTGAATTTAATATATAAATACGATCAATTCTTTTTCATTAGTAAAAGTTAATAATTTAAATTCAGTTCCAATATGTTTTGCACATAAATATGTTCTAGAAGTTTTATCTCATTCTATTATTTACTGAAATTCACGCCAGATCTCTCTTCCACAGTACAAGAGGAAATAAAGGGTCTATTAAAATTATGCAGTATTAAAAATGTCTAATTAAATTCCAAAGTTACATTTAAATATTGAATTTTATCTTTATAACTAATAATAATTTAATTACTGCTTCAAGATTAAATATAAATATATCGTTTTGGAGAATAATGCTTGAGATAAAATTGAGGGACACCCCGCTGGATTGAACCCTCGCCTGAGTAACCGAATCACACATCTTTGAAAGCAATGAGATCTTTACAACAGCATCAGTGCATCTTTAAACTTGTTAGAGAATTTAAATTTTTATTGAATTATTAAAACACAATATTCGTTATTAAATTTTAGTGTATAATACAATATCCCCTACATGCAGTTTACGCGTAACTAAAATTAAGATGTTACCATGTATTTACCAGTAACGTCTCCTGAGCGAAGGTTTCTTCTATACTCAGAAAAAAATAACTTAAAATATAAAAATAGTTCTTAGCATTATTTTATTTTTAATATAATTTCTATTAAATGGGTCGGTTAGTGCAGAAGTTTAAAGCCAATTCGCCTAGTATTATGCACACAACCTGGATATCGCTAGACAAATTTACCCTAAAAATAAACCAATCAATGCTTCTGCCAGTAGTTGTGGAGCTCGAAATAGGAGAGAAAAAAGGGTGAAAAGTAAGAATTTTATTTTTTTCTGATTAGTACAATTAAAAACCAATTATACGTAAATAAATGTTCAATCAATGTCAGCCAAACATCATATACAGTCAGAATATTGTTAAATTAATATTGTCTGATTGTAAATAGCTGTTATTTATGTGTATCTTGATCAGTTTTAATTGTGGTAAGTCAAGGAAAATATTTCTCGGATAAAAATAATTTTTTATGATTTCCATGATTTTCGATACTGTAACGATTTCGACTTCCTCTAAGTTTACATCAGCTGAGGATACATATCATTATAGTTTTAAAATTTTTAAATTAAACCATTATTGTCACTGAAATAAAAACTTTGTATGAGATTTAAGGAATTACCAGGATTTGTTATTATAGTGTAGTACAATGATATATGGAAGCTGTCTCCAATAGTAAGTTTAGTATTTATTACGTAGAGGTTATCATGTATGAATGTTACACTGGCTGGGAGTTATAACAGTTTGTCACATCAGCAATAATACTATCAACATTTCACACTACATCAAATAAAAGTTGAAGGGTTCGTTATATTTACGGCTTTAAAAACACACATACATTACTTTTTTCATGATCACTGAGGATTTAAATGGTTTACAGTAGGATTAAGGTTATCAAAGACTATAACTTGAGAAGATATAAAATTGCATTTCTGACTATCTGTATGTTCGCACGTCATGACACATAGAACGTTAACTGACATATATACTACATATATTAAATTTTTTTCTATATCTGTGTCATAGGGATAAACCATGGAGTATGTTACTTGATGGGATTTGGATGAGTGTTAGCGAAAAGTTTTTAATTGTATTTATAGATGATTATAATGATGATGGGAAAATCGCAAACTAAGTAAATTGGTAGAGTACTGCAAACAATTACGGTATTTTAAAATGCGGTATACTTACTAAAATATCGCAATGTATTTTGAAATATAAATTAAATAGACAGACAGTCAGGCAGACAACCTTACAAAGAAATGTTTACATCACCCCTAAATGTTTACTCAGGCTAAAGAAAACCTAAAACAGTATTCTAAGTGATAGCTTTAAATCATGTATATATGGATGGATGCACCATAAAAAAACCCATTATTGTCTATGTAAAAGAATAGTTTTATCTAGCACTTAAAACCAACGTTTGTAATATTTTACAAGAATCTTACATACGTATATTATATCTTACATACGAATCGTATAGGTACAACGTTAGGTATCTAAGTAAAATATTAACTTTTATATCGCATTTTATTATTAAAATAAACTCAGCACTCAGAGAAGCACTACAAGTAACACGATGGCAATGGCCAGAGGCGGGACTAAGACTAGAACTCACATGGCTGAGTAAGTTTTAACATTTAGATATCACGATTTCCCCTCTCACTATTTCTTCTTAACCACAGCATCCTAGTTTTAATTTTGTATTGGTTGATTATTTCATTCAAATTCTTTCGAATTATTTAGGTTTGTAAATGTTTAACGATTTTTACTTCATTTATCAGTATAGGGAAGATATTAACCTTAGTTTTAGCTGTTTATTAATCCTCTCTGTACCAAAAGAAACCAGGGAGAATAGGTGATCAAAAATATTCCTCGTAAAAAATCATTACTGATTTTTTTAACTCTCATGTAGTTTATAAAAAATATACAAGCTGTTTGTGAGAAGTGTTTCTTCAATTATTGTTTTAAAGCAATATTTTTAGCGTTTTAGAAGGCTAAATATTAAAAATTAGTTGAAAATAATATGTTCTAGCATGCTAAATTTGTATTGTCTTACTAATTCATTTTAAATGTTAAAAACTCCATAATATCAAATACATTGTTTTAAAGGTTTGTTAGAAAATATGGTCTATACAATTTTCCTTATTCGGTTGGTTACTAAAACGTACACTAGAGATCTTTTCTTTTGTAGAATATATAGAAAATATCCTATTGGAAATGATAAGTAAGGGAGATGTAAAATTATACGCAAAGCACCTTCTCTCCACTTCAAGCCACAACTTAGGAAAGTGAAGCTTCTCGTCCTGGCGGCTGCTTCGTTCAGGCACCTCTCACGGTACAAGAACCTCTCGACTAGGTACTGTGGCTCTTCAATCTTGCGTACCTTTATTACTATTAATTTTGCTTCTATTGTGTTGTATATTGTTAACATCACTAATTCTATGATAATAACCTTTGAAAACTCATCAACCCTAAAAATATTTTATTATTTCATTTCAATGTGAGGAATGCAATTATTGGCAAGGTTAAAGTAGAGCATGACGTGGGGTAAATATCCAGATATTTAAAGTAACTGTGTTAAGTGAAAGACAGTTTGCACTCTTACTTGCTGTGATTGTTTTAAATTTCGGAAAGGAAAAATATTTGAGTTCACAAAGACGATTAATGCTATAATTTTTTGACTAACAATAACTTATCTTCAAAACACTGTAAAAATCAGAAAACGTCTAACGTAATAATCTCCCTGTTCCAAAGTTCTCAATGTAAAATATGTTTAATGTAATGCATGATTTAGAGTATTCCCAAATAAATATGATTTTCAAGCACTGGATATTATGGGTGCACAAAGGACGAATAATACCTTATTATAGATTTCTGGAATAATATTAAATGATCAATTCGCCATAATTTTTTGTTTGAAGAAATATTTAACTTAACACACTATTTGTAACGCATTTATTTTCATCATAGTTACGGTTAAAGTTCAATATTAATGTGATGCAAGAAGTTGACAATATTTTTAGTTTTTTTGTTGAAGTTCCACAACGATATTTATAACCGGCATCACTAATGAAATTTCTAGGAACCCAATCTTCAATACTGTGAGTACGTGAGGATATTGAAAACAGCATATTTGTAATATCGAATTTTTTTCATCTTATTCGCTTTAGGTCGATGAGAATTCGCTGTCGGTTTTGCTGTTGTTTACGTCGTGGAATACTTATCCGCAACTAAACATTACGTGTTCTAGGGAACTATAGAAGTTTAGACACTGAAGAACTTTCGTATAAAATAATAATGATTTTTAATTTATATCTTCATTTTATATACACAGATTTTCCACCATTGAAATGAAAGTTTCTTACTTCTCTTTAAAAAAACGTTATATTTTGAATATATAATTGTAGAAAATCAAAAGAAATAAGGCTTCCAAATGCCGTACCTCCCAAATCAAAAGATTTTCTTTATTCTGAAAATGCATTACCGCCAGGGTTCTTTATATATCATGTGGCATCTGCAGTTTGGAAGTGTGCCGAAACGAATAATTTCAGGGGATTAATTTTTAAACTTCACCATTTTGGGCCTCCTTAACAGTGCCCATCATAACAGACTTACACCTAAAGACTGTTAAACAGTATACTTCATAATTAGGGACCAACTGCTAACAAACAACCATAATGAAAAAATCTAAAATTAATTAAATAATCTCTTGTAATACACTTAAGGTATTTTTATTTGTAAGATCACAGCTTGCATCGTTACGGACAGGTCAATCTAGAATTTGTGTGCAGTTACTAAAGATTACACGTATACTTATGTTATTTATAATACTCATATGTTTTGACAATCAAATGTATATAAATTATATATACAGTAAAATAAACTAAAGTAAGTAGTTCTAAAAAAGACAAAGACAGGTGTATTATTATAATTTGTTTTCAAAGTAATTTCAAAAATGGGGTTCTTTTCCTTTTATCACTGGTCAATAGTAATTAGCCGTACCTTAAAATTTATAAAATGTGTCCTCAATAATTGTTCAATGATTCAAATTCATCGACATATAAATTAATTAACACACAAAACTCATTAACACGTTACGATTTTAGGTACATATTACACTTCAGCTATAAATATAACATTTTATCAATATAGCTCGACTCAATACAACATTTCAATATCATTATAGGAATTGATGTCGTGTTTACGGTACAAGTTCGTTTCCTCTATGAGAGGCAAAATCGAGTACAAGTAATTCCGAACTTCTTTATTCAGATATATTTAAATTGTTTTGAAATAACAGAGCATATTTGTGGCAATAGTTTAAAGAATTTAAAATAATCATATTAGTTTATTTTATTATATTTATAATATTTATATTGAAAATTATCTTCTGGTTACTAAAATATTATATAAAATTCAAATGAAATAACTTTTGATTATACAAGCAAAACATGTATACGTTAACTTACAACATTGACTATTACTTATATTTCATTAAATTTAATTGCAATATTTTTCAAATTATGTACTATAAAATAAATGGCTCTTATTTTTTTTAAAGCCATGGTTAAATTTTTTAAATATTGCCATATTTCTAGAGTAATCCCTATGGAGAGTGAATTTTCACTTCCGGTACTACTAAGATTAAATCATAAGTATATGTTAAAACAAACTGTATATAATTCTTAAAGTTTGAAGTTTATGTAAGCTGATACAAATGAGTAATAAATTTCCACTGCTTCGTATCTGAGACAGTGCACAAATCATGCAAGTTGGAGAGTTTGACTTCTAAATTTATTGTTCTTTTCTCTGATGATGAATATGTAAACTTTTGGAACCTATTGCTTTTTTCATATAACATCAATGTTTAATATCGATTAATTGGTTATATTATCATATATTATAAACAAACCGTTATCGTTAAGAATTGCATTACTACACTGACTGTATATTACAATACAAATATCTAATTCTGTAAGAATCCAATTTATTACTAGTAATATTCCAAATATTTCATTACACTTTACGACGGTTTGACAAATTAAATATAAATATTGAAATTGTTATCTCTCAGACAGTAGTATTTTTTATATCTTCCATCATATTTTACAAAATATTACATCTGAGAGATGGAAATTACCTTATTTTTCTGCATTAAACCCATTAGGGCTATGTGTTTTGTATTAACATTAATAAACTAATGCGGAAACAGACTGCCTTTCAATGATATAAATGCGGATCGCATTAAGTATCAGAGGGAATGAACCCAACAGATATCACTAAGGAGGAGCCAAAAGTATACCAAACATCTAACAGCCGTACTAGAGAATGATAAACACTCCAAGGACTCAATGTCGGCATTTCCTTTGTTTCTTGGCGCTTCATCTGAAACAAAGATAACAGGAAGGTGTTGATACAGGGCAGTAGCCTTGACCTTTGGTTTTGGCCTTGACTTCAACGTCGTCGTGGTCTATTTAAGAATTTATTTATTAATTATTGCTGGTTTATTGAAACATTTTTAGGTTTTCTAATTAATTAAATTTGAAATATTAATAGCCAAGATGGCCTTTTCGTTACCATTACCTTATCTACCATTTCGTTACTGTTTAAAAAAACCTTTTTATTAATATTAAGGTTATCGAGACAAACTAATAAAAAAAAACAAATTTTAATATTGACACTTTTTGGAAACAACTGGAAATAAAATATACAATCAAACCTGATATCCCTATAAATGTACCAAAGTTACTATTTTATATAAAAAATGCGTTTTACAATAACAAAGTAATTTAAATTTTATAATCCTGTCTTAAACTATAAAAAGTTATGTAAATGGGTAAATTTGTGCACGAAATTTATTATAAAATTCAATCTTTACGCTATGGCTACCAAGCGGTGCGGCGCAGTGCATTAGCAAGTACAACACACTGACCTGTTAACTTCTGGTAGCCAACATGTTTAAATATGGTTTTTTATATTGTTATAACATTTAAAAATGTGTCATTACTAAAGAAAGGCCGATTCCCTATTAAGGCTTGTCACGCCTATTTCCATGGGTCACTGGCCTATGTGAAGATCATATAGAATAAGGAGGATAATCAACAAATACAAGGCCCATGGCACTGACAATAACTGGTGTCACGCAAGGACTTTGAACGTGTGCTAACTCTAGCTTAGTTCCAGTCTTAAATCATTGACCATGCGGTGATCAGCTCTATCAATGCTTGTATTTTTTTTATATTTTTGTATACATAGTGGTGAAGCTTAATGCACAGTTTGTCTGTAAGTCAGTTCGTATTCAAGATGTGGACATAAAACAGATACAGACAGTAAAACGGGTATACACACAGGCGGAGAGACATATAGACATACAGGCACACATACATTTTATAGACATACGGATAGAAACAGGAATGAACTAATTCGGTTAAAAGCAGTTTTCCCAGTGCGAAGTTTCATCGATGATAGAGTAACGGGAAAATAATTATACTGTATTTGTCATTTTAAAGTTTTACACACATATACCACACCATGCGCTAGTGATTTAAATTAGAAACCTGAAAAACATCTTTTAATGTTGTCCTTAAAGCGCCTTGTAGTCAATAAATATGAACAGTAAATTATTGATTACATCTAATATAAGTATAGACTATCGACAGAATTTACAAGTAATTTAGTATTTATAAAAGGTAAAGAATGTCTTATTTTACCAGGCGAAGTTAGGGCTAAGAAGCCCTCTCTAACACTTAAACCTGGATTTATATTGTATGTTCGCAAGTTAACTGTGAGAGAGGGCCTAATACTTCTAAATTTGCCCGTAAAAGGTAAATAGGACACTCATTCGTTACAAATGAGAGCTAAAAATTTGTAATAGGTACAAAATGCTACATGAAATAAGTGACTTTATCTTAATTTGGGAAATATTACATTTTTAATCACATTTTAGCCGTGCACCTGATAATCAAGGGTGGCTCAATAATGTAATTGAAACTTCTAATAGATTTACATAATAGAAGTTGTTTCTTAATAAAAAGAGAGAATACATTCGCTAAAAGACTTTACGTCCTGTGCGGATATGGTCAAAGATCTCTTTAATCTGGAAGATGGGTATAACACAGCATACTATTTTAAATTATTCGAATGTGTTTATATTCATGCTGAAATAAATGATGTATTTTTAAATATGCTTCATAGTTTACCTTTTTATATTCAAATAATAAGAATGCTACAGCGGAAACTTGCCTAATAATAATAAAACTGTAATTAGTTGAAGTACAGGGAAGTAATCAATGTCCACCATGCAATAAGTACAGTCGAACCACGCTAATGGAATGTATTTAATCTCCACCATCTCACCAGTTTTTTTCAAATAATTGTTTGTTTATTTAATAACTTATCAAATTAGTATTTTTTTCCCCTAAAACACGAAATAAATTTCAGTTTAAATGTGCTGTATTGCAGACTAATTGAGCTGATTCATTAATGCGAAAGCTTTAAACAAATCTACGCAAGTTCTTTTAGTTGTAGATGTACTAATTGTTAATAACAAGAAATATCTACTAGTGTCCCTGGATATTGTACCTGAACAATAATAATTTATTATATACACGATATTGTAAGACAAGTAACAAAACTTGTTTGTCTCTGTAGTTTTTATCTGTATGGGTAATCAGATAACAAGAATCGGTTTAATGTTAGTATAATGTACACAAGCACGTGAAGGTGAAAAACAAAATAAATAGAAACAGGTGAAACATTACAACAGGGTGAATATTACTATTTTTCTAATATCCATAGAAACATCAAAGGACTTGTAATTCAATGTTTCTCGATAAATTCAAAAGTTGTTTACAGAAGTCGTTGAACTCACATCACGTTGGTTAGGAGGAGCCCACCCAAAACAAGTGCGACTAGGCTAAAAGCTTGATAAGGACCAGGAGTCTTTTTCGTAATTCAGTATAATAAGTAAAGTCGTTAGACACGCAGGGCGTGGAAAATCTACATCGGGATTCATCCAGTACTATGGCAAAGACCAGGATCGAGACAATGACTTATAGATGAGTTACTTTAATTATTTACAATTCTATGTTTTTCTCTAACCATTATTCTTACCTAAAGTAGTTAAAATCTTAGATTTAGCGATTAATAATTACAGAAAAACACATAGAAACAGTTCCGATGTAATAATGTAATTATTAACAGGATTTTAATCTGTAAGGAAGTATAAAATTATAATATTGTATTTCTTAGTGAAGTTTATCTTAATCAACAAATAACTTTCTTATATTTTGTGACCAAACTGAAAGAACCCCTGGTGTATGGTTTTAAGTCCTTTAAGTACTCTAAGTGTACAGAAAGAATCAGTTTACAATTACATTCAAAATCCCATCTAAATGTTTTTAGGTCCTTTTAGACATATTTGATAAATAGTGTAAAGATTACTTAGAGAATTAGTTGGTTAATGTGCCAGAGAGACATCTTTCAGGCATTTTATTTTAGTGTAATATTAAAAATAATTTGAAAATTGTGAATTCTAGTTGACTTAGGAATAAAATGAATAACTTAATTACATTTACTTGTTTACAATGAAAATATAAATAAGGATATTGTACAAATTTGAGGAGAAATACGGTCTATAATTTTTAACTTATGTAATTAGTTGCTAAAATTACCACCAGAGCTCTTTTTAAATTTAAAAGGCTATTTCAAGTAATACAGGCATAGATATAACTTAATATAATCCATTTTCGTCTTTATTAAATTTTCATAATTTTATTAATAATAATACTACCTACCCTATTGCATGCCAAATTATAATGAATCGTTTTAGAGAATATTTTAAATATAATTTAAATAATTATGTCATGTTTTTACGATGATTTTTATGTTTTTGACTGCAAATGTATATTTGTTTTAAACTCTTATTGTGGTTCATTATATAACCAAACATTAATGTATATTTAGTGGATCAGTTTACAACGCCAACATCTTTTAAGATCCGTTCATACATAGTTGATAAAAAGTATTGATTGCTTAAAGAATGTTTTACTTAAATATGTCTAAGAGACATCCTTTCAGTCATTTTATATCAGTGTAATATTGAAAAATTTTAAATTACTAAATGTAAGTTGACTTAGGATTAAAATTCATAACTTAATTATATTCGATTTCTTGCACTTAAAAAATTAAATAACGATATTTTACAAATTTGAGGTGAAATATAGTCTATAATTGTTGATTTATTCAAAACCTCACTGGAACTACCACCGGAGGTCAAAACTATACCTTCAAAGAAATTCCGAATGAAAATAAATTTCTAAACATTGAGACAAAACGTTAAGAGCCTCTTTGAGCCAAACAAATTGCAGGATCAAATAAAAGCACTCTTGCAAATGTAGAAACATTTTAGCGTCAATTGGGTGATTTCTACTTTTAATTAAGAACTTTTAAATAATTTTATAATAGAGATGAACATTGTTTTTAAAATTGATATAAGATTAAAACTTGGTAAATACGATAATTAAGTTTCTTTTATTTAATACAATCTATTTCACCATTTACGTAAATAATTGCTATAAAAACTCATTCGTTATTAAAATTAAATGTTATTTCTTTTGTTTTAGCGAGAATTTAAAGTTTAAACAAACTAATATTTAAAATTTATGTGAACATAATATTATTGAGCAACATTTAATTGAGATCATTCTGTATTTCATTATAATACGTAATTAAGAAATATTTAATAGCTTAAAGATAACTTCACTTAGGCACAAAAATGTCTACAAATCTTCATTGGATTGTATAATATTACAATACTTGATTGTGTGGTATGTTTTTTATACTCAGTAGCTCAATGAGTGTGTAATGTTTTTATTTATGAAGAGTACCGAATGCTTACTAGTTCTATATTTTTGAAAGTTTGGTAAATTTTAGAAAGATTTGAGCTGATTATTTATTGATTATGATGTAAATTTTGGAAAATGTGTTTTCGTAGATGGGCATTATTACTAATAATTCTGTAATAATATCAAAGCATATGTGATATGTAATTTGACAAATAAACCAAGGACAATTTTGAACTGGCAGTCATTGGATAATTATTGCTTATGTTCTGTGTAATTGAATGTAAAACTTATGTAATATAACTTTTTGTTATAGACATAGTGGAATTACGTATTTTTATCTAAACGATTCTTGGGTTACTATTTAGAAACAACTACATAACAAGGGTGGTAGAGTATTTAATAAGTACAGTTATTCATATGAAATTCAAATATACAATATATTGTAAAATTTATTTCATTACTATTAAGCATTTTGTGTAGTGAATCAAGATGGTTATATTTCGTAAACTATAAATTTATGGCCAATTCTTCTGCGTCTTACCATGGCGTGTGGCATGTGTTAATTCCTTCGTTTATGTATTAAAGGTGTTGTACCTCCAATGCACGCTGAACCATAACTACTCGTACTACTCTCCGTGCACTGATCACAGTAAACTCGTGTTCTTCAATACTATTACAATGTATAATATACCACGCGTCATATAAAACACTGTGGATAGATGCAAAATTTGATGCCCTGTAGATAATTTTATGCTTGATGTGTCCTGCACAGTCAGACAAACGTCACAAAGAAAAGACATTTTTAAAACTCAACTGCCTTTATTAGGCTTCACTAATGATCAGAAATAAAGATTAAGTTGGCTCAGGTGTTTGAAATGTCGGTAACTGTATCTTACAACGATAAATATTTCAATCTTTACATAACTCACAGAATAGTAAATCAGTTTGAAATATGTCTTCGTGTCTCCCATTAAATAGACCCGACATTGCCAGCTTGTTGCTGCAAGTTTCCGGACGTCATTCATCATGAAACCAATTCATTTTAATAAGCGAAAATGCCATACATTACTCGAGGGGATGTACATAATATAATTACTGTCTGTCTGTCTGTCCGCACGTTATCTCGAGAACAAACTGATCTATTGTAGAACATTTTCACGAAGCCTTATTTATATACAGGTAACACCAAGTTTAATGGTGGTAAATGTTGTTCCAGGGGAATCAGCTGGGCATTAAAGAGCATTTTATGTTAATGTTATAAGTAAACAGGATAACACCATAAATTTAAACACCATTTAAATATATAAATTCTTTAAAAAAGTGAAAGTTATCATATCAAATTTTAACACCATGGTATTTGGAGCATTGACGTATTCAACCTTTCGTATTCTATACCTTATATTACCACCACACTTCACTCATTATTATATCCATGACAATCTTAACACGCGTTACAAAACGTCCTTATAGTAAACTAATACTATAGTTCCCAAATACTTTAAATTTAAAAATAAGGTTTCCAATTAAAATATTCTACTACTTGAGGTAGTAGCTCGATTTATCAGAACATGTTATATGTACAAAAATACAATTTCGTATGGCATAGCCCATTGTTTGTATAAAATTAGTCGTACGAGAGTAAAAAGTGTTGTAATCAAGAATCGTCACAAGTTCCATTAGGAATGCGTACAGAGCACATGTAGAAACATGATTGTACTTTATGTTCTGATCCTTTGACATTTAGCCCTTCTTGTTCATTTTGAAATGAAAGGTTACTAGAAAGGTAACGCCATTTCTGTTTGACGGTCATACAAGAAACGATAAGTCGTATAAAAGCTTTAAAATTTAATTGGTTCTAAGTGTCTTTAAAGTTATTAGAAGGCTTCATTGACTGTGTTTCTTTTTTGTTTTGAAACAAAAAACTTTTACAAGTTATAAGGTTCATATAAAATATTATATATTATTATATAGTTTATATAAAATAAATTTATTCTTGAAATTAATTTATATTAATATAACACACATGATATAAAACTCAAATGTATTATGTAATCTACTTATGTCTTATACTGGAAAATGCGACACTTTAAACCCTTAATATTTTATAGCCATTACTTTCAGCTCTGAGAGCATATATTGCCATATTATATTCCATGAATCTATACATATAAATGCGAATGTTTGTTTGTATGTTCCGTTATAACTCTGGAACCAATGCACGAAACATCGTGAAATTTTGTACAGTGATTCTACACGTTCCTGGAAGTAACATAGGCATACTTTTAGAGAGGTGGCTGTTTAAATAGTTTAATTTAATTAATTTTTTAATTATAAATTGTTGTTGATGTTAGAGTGTTTTATATTGGATCCGACAGACTGCACTACGATACGTAATACAAAGTGAACTGATACTTAACAGCTGTTAATACTTTCAGCTGAAGTTCATCAAAGAGGAGAAACATTAATTTGTTTACATTTAAAAATTTAGAAAATTTTTATTGTAAAGTCCTTGATCAGTAGTGTAATGGAGGTTGCACAGAAGACGTCATTGCCTAATTTTAAATTCAGATTGCAAAAATGATCAATATCTATATATATAAAAATGAATGTTTGTATGTTTGTCCTTTATGGAATCGTGAACTATTGGACCGATCATGATGAAAATTTGTACGTATATGTATTTTTCCACGGAGAAGGTTTATAAGCTATGCCCATCCCTTTCCCGATTCAGGATTCCGCCCCACTGGTTACAGAAATACCCATAAGAAATGCATTGCAGCAAACATATGTTAACGTCTTTTCAAATTTTTAATCAGCTGTTCTTTGTAAACATATATTACACTTATAGTTTTAAAGCATAGAGTAAGCTTAAGAGAAACGACAAATTTTGTTTAAACTGTTTTTGCAATCACTGTTAAACATAGACTTTACTATCCAGATAATACAATTCAAATTTGACGTAAAAATTCACCTTTAAACTGCAATATTTATTTAATATAAACCATGCTCATGCTTGATCAGAAGAGTAATGCAGATATCATAATTACTATCTTACGTTGGCTACAAATATAAAGAATGTTATAAAATCAACCTTAGTTGTTTTTTTTTGACAGAAGTATGGTTCTCAAAACTCCGTGTGTACATATTCTCTCGATCGAGACAACAAAGCAAGCTTAATCGTGGCATCGGAGATATAACTAATTTAATCTAAAAATTTATTATAGGTAAAAAAAAAATTTACTAAGTAATATAAGGACTTCAGTTCTTAAGATTTGCATGCGAAGCCGTGGGTAACAGCTAGATAGAGGCAGGAATATGGTACATACCTTCATAATAACGCCCAAGGGGCTCACGATGGAACGACTATCAATTATCTCAGCAATGTTTAGAATGTGATAGAAAAAGAATAAGTGAATATAGTGTACTGTTTTCAACGGGAAATTGCGTGCGAAGCCGCGGGCAACTTTTGCAAAAAATTATTGAAATGCGCAGCAAAGCGCGCCGGGCCCGCTAGTTAATATATAAAAATGAATGTTTGTGTGTTTGTCCTTTATAGACTCAGAAACTATTGGACCGATCACTATGAAAATGTGTATTTATTTGTATTTTTCTATGTAGAAGGTTTATGTACAATGCCCATTGACGTAACTCACCACCAGGCTGTACTGCAAGATATAAAAGTTATCAAAGCGCCTGCACATTATAAACTGCAATTACGACATAGTTACGTATATTAAATAGCCAAACACTATTTTAAGGCAAAGAAATATATGGGCATAGCTTAAGAGACGCGTGCAAAGCCGCGGTAAACAGCTAGTGTTATTTTAAAAATTAAAAATTGGCTGACCTTTAGCAAAGTGTAACAACTCTTTTTAACTTCTGCCCGTCCTCGCGATATCTTGAAAATGGGACCAACCTATAAATGAGTCCTGAAGCGTCTTCAAAAGTTCTGGTATCTTCTTTATTTGTAAACGTACAAACGCAAAACAATTGTACAGTGACATATGGCATAAAATTAACTTTTTGAACCAATCAATCGCTCTTCACCACTTCATTACAATCGATGGAAAATCTTACATTTAAGAATAGGTCGACGTGCATACAAGTTTAAAGGTCATATTTATTATTAGAACAATATACTTTAGAGTTAATCTTAAATAAAATAGTGGCACCCAAAGTTGTGAATATTGATATTACGTGCAAGTTAATTTCAATGTAACCATATTAGATGAAGCTACAATACTTTACACGTTAACTTTTTTAACCTAAATTTGAGTGTACGATGTGGCGGCAAGATATGTCAAGACAGATTCCATCTGTAAAAATTAAATTTTGCAGGAAACTTAATGTTTATATAATAAAAAGAAATGTGGCTTATGACGGTGCCTGTCCTATCATGGAATTTCGGATGAACATAGTTTTTGTGTCAATTAATATTTTATATGATTGTCTGTGTGTATTTTCCCGAAGGACACTTTGAGAACTAAACTAGTTATAATTAGACATTGTGCACAACCTAAGCGAAGTGTGTTACGTGTCACGTGATGTGGCGTACTACTACCTTGGTATAGAATTACTTTGAAATGTTTACAACGTTGCTAAAGTGGGAATTTATTCGGAAGGGTTCTGGTTAGATATCCGGAAAGACAATTGGTAGATATCCGGAAAAGCACTTGGTAGATATCCGAAAAGCACTTAGCAGAAGAGCATAAAGCTAAAAGCAAGTAGAGGAATGCAGAAAGAAACTCAATCAACTGGGGGAGAGTTACGAGGTACATTCTCTTATTATTGTGATAGTTCCCATATTGCATTGCCGAAATGGTATTTGTATTACATACGTGTATTGGAAATGCTTTGTTCACACATATATGAAATAAAAAAGTATCGAATTTGAACTTCTCACAATTTATTTATGTATATTACTTGATTTTATGAAAAAAAGAAATAAATTTGAAATAAAATGGTTATGGTTAAATGCATCTCATGTACGATTTTGGAAAATTGTCATTACGCAAACATTATAACAATAGGATTTAAAGTGTCCTAAATTATAACTACGTATTACAGCACCGTTTGATAAAATTTATTTATTCTGAAAACTAAAATCTTTCCAAGTAAATTATAAAACTTTGAAGAACTAAGAGCATAAATAATCTTAATTTAAATTTTTAAGCCACTGATTTGTAGTCTGACGCAGATACGGTAATTTGAAATGATTTATTCCAGTCACGTGTCGCTTTGGGGAGTGGTAGAGAAAGACTAAGATGTTTCACAACACATGTTAATTATAACTTTCGATGTTAATTTAACTATTTTTTTAACTTGATTTTAGTTAGAAGTTTTATTTTATTTCATATAATATATATTTCTCTCAATTCCTTCCTTGGATTGTATTTACCTTTAGATCCATGAAATCAATTTTGCGTCATATTACTTTAAGGAAAAGTTATATAAGGAGCCAAATATAGTTTTATATCTTATAATGAATATTTTACTCTGTATGCAACGTGTAATCCCTAATCTCCAATATAATTATGTTACATTTCAACCACACATATAATATAATTATTAGTGACTCATATTGTAATAAATAATTGTCTCCAAATCAACTTGATCTCTCATTATATAAATAAATCCGAAATGATGTAACACGAAAAGAGATTTGGAGACTTGACAAAACAAGCCCTCTTGACAACTTGTATACAATAGATTAGAATTTACAAAGAATTTGGCGCTTCTTAATTATGTCTTTCTTTAAATATGACTTGAATAAGAAATAATGATTTAAATATAATATGAAGAATGGTATATAGGTAAATATAGTGATTAACTATTAATTCTGATAATTATGATGAATTTTGTTGTTAGGTAAATCAAATATATTGCAAATACATTTTTGTTTAAAAAAAAAAAAATTTAATGCAGCTTAATATTCAGTCACTTGTATTTGTTTATCTTGAAACAAAATTTACACACTCAGCTTTCTCTAGTTTTTTCCTGATACACAAGAGGAAAGATTTGGAATAAATATAAAATGTCTAATACATTGTGCGATGGTATTCTAACCGGAGGTCTCATTATGATGTCCTCCTATAACACAATCAGTCATTGCATAATGAATGTGATCAAAATGAATATGAAGGATCGACAACATATATTTAGGCTGTTTATATTAAAAAAGTAATGTCAATACCAACTGTTTAAGCCTTCTCTTTGTTTATTCCGTTACCCCATTCATTAAATTATACTATTCAATGCTGAATAGTGTGGGCTTAATAAATTTTTGCTTGAAGTAACTATGTGTTAATATTTCCTAATGTTTACTAAAAATAAGAAAACTATCTCTCAATTTCCGAGGGATATGTGGAAAGTGCTATCTCATGTTTGTTTCTATAGTACGTATATGCATAGATAAGCAAGTAATAAGATTGCTAATCGAGATGTAAACAATCATTTTAGGGGATAAAAGAAACAGGTGAAATATACACATCTGTGAACGTGAATATATCAATGTTTTTTTTTTTTTTTTTAATTTCCATGGAAATAATAAAAAGTGAAATATTGTAATGTTTTTCGATAAATTTAATTTTTCTTTAAAAAAGGCGTTTGAAATTACACGCTGGTAGGTTGGCTCGCCAAAGAATAAGTGCGATGAGTAAAGCTTGAAAAAGTACCAGTACGCTTTTCGTAGTTCAGTTTCATGTTCAAATTTGTTCAAACCGCAGGACTTAGAATATCTACACCAGAAGTACTGTGGCAGAGATCAGGATCGAGACAAGGACTATCAGATGAGTTACTTTATTTGTTTACGATTCAAAGTTTTCTCTCTAACTATTTATTATCCAAAGCAGTATTAACCTAGTTTTAGCGATTGATAATCACAAAAAACATTAAAAAGTTCCTTTTTTTGTTATAACGCGTTTACAATTAAGATAATTTTAATTCTTTAAGGAATTTTTCAATGAGTTTATTTTCTTGTCTAGTTATGATTATCTTGATCAACAAATAAATATTTTATGTTTTGTAGCAAAACAGAAAGAACTTGTATTTTCAGTACTCTAGGTGTATAGAAAGAGTCAGTTTACAATTATTTTATATACAATATCCAAATGTTTTAGTTCCGTTCATACATATTTGATTAACTTTGTTAAGATTACCGAGTGAATTATTTTTCTTAACCCTTTCAGGGCCTGGACCAAATATGAGATGTTGCAAAATTTTTTCACATATCATATCCCCTTGTGACTAGTCAAAAGTGCCAGGCTAAAATTGGCGATTTTGCAGTCTCTTAGATTAAGATTTATAACTTTTCATAAACATTAGAGAATGACCTAAAAGTTGCACAAAATTACTCGTATAGATATATACTATCAACAAAAAAATATATAGATGTAGTTTTAAGTAATTTAAAATTTTAAAAAATAACGTTTAAATGTATTACATAAAAAATTTTTTATTTTTTTGTAAATAACTAAAAAAGGAAAAATAATTTTACCGTAGGAAAGCTATGTTATTATATTTTAAATTTATAAAGGAACAACCATACAGAATTTTTGTGTTATTTCTCTCATAAATAAATTTGTTATGACACATTTTGTATAAATACGCATAATTGTACTTCGCAACAAGTGATAAAGCAACTGACTCTTACACTGCAAGAAACTTAAAATAAATATTCAAATTATGGATGTACCGGTAAACAGATGATTTTTAGGATCCATAAGCAGTTTCAATACAGTTAAAAACACTATTTACCAAGAAATATTTACACAATTTTATTTGAAATTTATTTACTTTTTTTCTATTTACAAATATGCTACTTACAATTTTCACTCCCGTGAGATCGCAAATTGTCAGTCATTGTAACTACTACACACAAATAGCTAAGCAGGTAACACTACTAATATTTACAACCACAAAATAAAATAATGAAGAAGAATCCAGCATACAATAGTACGATTACACTAAAGCATAAAGAATTAACAACAATAGATCGAGTCACCTGATAATGTCACGTGACAATTACGAAATAAAAATGCATAGACCTACAAAAAAATATAAATTATATTCATATTACCTATTTACAAATATACCAGGGAATAAAAAAAAACATAAAACTTTAATCATTTGACGACGTATTTATTTAAGAAAACGGCGAATAACAAGGCGGCAATATATTGCCGCCTAGCACTTTTCAGACACAATATATGGCGGCAATATATTGCCGCCTGGCCCGGAAAGGGTTTTAAATATGACTAGGATATATCTTTCTGGTATTTTATAGTAGGATATATATTCAAAACAACTTAAGATTAGTGACTAGCTGACAGTATCAAAATTCATTACTAAATTACTTTTAACTGTATTCACAGATTTCAGTACAAATATGGCATACATATTTTTATTGTATTTAGTTACAGTGAATACCAACAGAACTCTCTTCCACTTTAAAAGAGAAAATAAATGGAGAATTTATGTTAAACAATTTTAAAAACACCTTATTAGAATGCATTGTCACTGTTGTTTAACATACAGTATGATAATAATTTACTGCTGTTTCATGCCAAAATATAAAGAAATCGTTGCAGAGAATCTTGGAGAACATAATTTAAACAATAAAAAGAGTTTTTTGTTATTGCAGTGAATATTTATATTATGTTAATTTGAAAAGTACTGGTTATTTTTAAGTAAATATCAAATTTACTTTTCAATTCATCTTTTTAACTATACTGAAATAAAAATACGTTTATGCCGTAACATTTTTTAAATTTAAATCATGAAATTATTTATCATGGGCTGAAAACTCATATTGTTATTGATGTCATAATTCATTTGGCGCTGAAAAATAGCATTCGCAAATTATCCGTTGAAATACGTGTAAACATCGTTTACAAATAATAACTTTTTATAATTTTCCCGTAAACCCCACATTACACAACTAGTCATTGAAATCTGACCGTATTGTGCTTAAAATTCGGCTTAAAGTAAATTAAGTTATATATTATAATACAGTATAATAACAATATAACAAATGTATGACAGGTGGGTTGGCAAAACGTGGACATATTAAAAGGTATTTTATTCTGTGATACGAATACATTCAAGAGTTTCTGCAATACCAGATGATATGATAATGTGACATCTCACATACATATCCCAGATAAAACATATACATGTAAATGCTTTCCCCACAGAGACTGCTAGATTTGTCGCTAAAAATACATTATTTTGTTTTTAGAAGGATATATAATAATACGGGATGGGCCATAAGTCAGTTGTCACTAGCAATCCTTAGACTTTGTTTTTCCTAGCGTAGTAGTTGTGAACTTGACTAAGTCAAACACTAGCAGTTGGTGGTTATGTTTGTTTATTTTCGATATCTGAGAAAGTATGAATAGGAAATTAACAACAGAACAGCGTGTGTTTGTTTTGCAAACATAGTGGAAACATGATCATAATTATAGTGATGTTTGTGATTTGTTTGTGGAACGTTTTCCAAATATCCAGCCTCCATCTCGACAAGGTATTCGCAAATTAAATTTAAGATTTGAAGAGACTGGGTCCGTAGCGGAGCTTCCTCGTTCAGGTAGGCCAAGGTCTGTTACTGCAGAAGAGAATCTGAATGTTCTCGCACAATGTTTTGTGCAATCACCGACGAAATCGCAAAGAAAAGCATCAAATGAGTATGGAATAGCAAGAACAAGCCTACGAAGGATACAGGAACAGCTGCATTTGAGACCATATAGGCCTACTTTACTCCAAGGCCTAAATGAAGATGATCCGGACAGGCGTGTGGAATTCTGCGAGCTGTACACAATCCGACAAGAAGCCGATCCCAATTTTAACAAAAGCATTCTTTGGAGCGACGAAGCAAACTTTTAAGGTGAATCGCAGAGTGAACAGACACAAATGTGTCTACTGGGATTCTACGAATCCCCATTTGACGATGGAGACAGAGTTAAACGTTCCTGGCGTGAGTGTATGGGCTGTTATTTTTAGCGGTGGGCTAATCGGGCCTCATTTTTTTGGACTGTACTGTCATATCTCTTAATTACCTAGATATGCTTCAAGAGGTGTTGTTAGAACTGGAAAATAGTCCACTTTCTTTACATCTGCGGCCGGTTAAGGAAAAGTTGATATGGCAACAAGATGGAGTACCCCCCCCCATTATGGACTTATTGTGAGAAACTTTCTAAATAATAACTTTAATGAATGGATTGGCAGACAGGGTACTATTGAGTGGCCTCCACGGTCCCCAGATATAACACCGATGGAATTTTCAGTCTGGGGTATAATTAAAAATGAGGTTTATTCAGTCAAGATCCGTAATGTTGAGCATTTGAATTTGAAAACTTACAGTCCAGGAACATTTGCGACAAAATTTGTAAATCTATGTTAAAAAAATACAATCTTTGCATAGAACAGCATGGAGACCACTTTGAGCATCTTTTGTAGGTTCATTGAATACTACATGTTTTCCTGTATTATTAAATTGTATTTGTACTACATAGTTAAAAATAAATGTATTTGGTATTTTCGCTTGTTTGGTATATTATTGCACCAAATGCATTTTTGACAACTAACTTATGGCCCACCCTGTAATTTACGGTTAAAAAAGAAACCTGAATTAAAGTCACATAGCTTTTCATGTTAACTCAATTAAGATTGAATTAGCGTGTTCAGCATTTGAGTTAGAGAACAGTATTTTTATTAATAATAATAAGAATTATTATTAATATTAAAGAGAATTAATTATAATTTAGACACATTAGTTTAAAATACTCTAAACATTTTACAATAAAACAATTATTAAATATTTTCCTAAAAAATTATAAACAGTTTGCATCATCTTGTGAAATAGCATGAAAAAACGTGTTTTAAATAATTATTGTACGAAGTATTTCCAGCTTTTTCTCAGTTTAACGTTATCTGTTTAAATTTGTTCTTATAGTAATTTTAAGATTTCTTTTATTCATTGTTATACTGTTTTATTGAACACATTGCGTTTTTGAGCGTAAATGTAGCCAATTCTAGTTAACACCTTCTCAAATCGATTGCCGTGCGTTAGTAAATTCGTATAGATATAGAACGTATTTTATTCCCAAACTATAATAAACTAAAAGTACCACTCCCGGCTCTGCGTAAACAGTTCCTTTGATAGTTCAGAACAAAGTACGGATTACTACGTGTCGTGTAAAAGGCTGAGGTTGCATGCAAAATATCAAATACTATACACCATTATATTCTTGATGTGCCACAGAGAGAGACAGAGATAACCGTATTTTTATAAGTCTGGCTGACAGATATAGATATTTGCTTAAAACAGGAATGTTTATCACTAATACTCGGTTTGAGGTTGCACTGAAAAGTATATATTTCAAACCGCTATTAAGGCAGGTTGGGCCTGACTTGGTGTGGCTGTAACGCTTACAGGGGGTTGAATGTTTGTGTGTAAGTGAAACTTTAGTAACATCAAGCAATGTATCTGACAGGTCAATACATACCTTGATAGGATTCTAAAACTGACTGTCAATGCAGTTACAGCCCTAAAGATTTTTGAAACATATCTAAAGCCACTGCCTAATTATTTCAGCACGATCCATGAGACTATGTGATGAAATATTTTCTTCGTATGAAGGTTGTGCCACAACTCGTATGAATTACATCATCCTTATTTATGTCATTCCTTATTTTAACTTATACTCAACAAATATATAAACCAAAAACAAATCTTTGTCGATTATTATCTCTTAAACTGACATGATAGATTAAGTAGTACATTAATTTTATTCTTATCAGGATTTGGGCCACTTAATCAATTACATACTAGGAATCGTATGGCAAATCTTAAATATCAATTTTGTTGAATGGATTGCATTAAAACAACTATAGGGTACTATTATTATTTTCTAAATTATTCGAAGCTTAGCACGTCACTTCAGTCAAACAAAATGTTTTGACACTTGGTTTGTAATGTAAACAGCTAATAATAGTTTCTATCTAGGCTTTGATTTACTAGATTTGTAACTGTTATGAGCACACTTTCTACTAATTTACAATTTAAAATATATACAAGGCGTTTTCAGTTAACAATTTCAATATTTGTAGACAACTCATTGTTACAACTTCCGTGGTTTGGTTTGATAAAGTCTTAACATATAATATTTAACCAACTAATAGTTTTTGATTTATTGTGCCCAGGTATTTACAGGTACTAAAACAATTTTTTTCTCTGTTTTGGAATAATATTTTGTATCCTAATTCGAATTTAATTTTAAGATTAAAATTCTTTTCGTATATTTATATAATGGTGCCCTACAATCATTTATGCCACAACAGTATTTATAACTTATATTTTAAGAGAACGTAGTACAATTCAAAGTGATAAACCACTTTTAAATGTTTATATGCACTGACGTCAGAGTGTAAAAGATAATCCTTATTGAAACGGAATCTTCAACGAAACTTTATTGAATAAGGCTTATACTTACAATAAATTGCACTGAATATTTTCAAAACAATATTGAGAAACAATCTTAATGACTTTGTTGATAATAAAAGAAAAAATCATAGATCTTACTACAATACTCTTCAACTTCAAGACCCTAAAACATTACTTTTTCAACTTAGTATAAGTTATTGAAAAGAAGATTAAACTGAATTGAATATTTTTTCCGTAGACCATCATCATATATTTTAGAAGTGTCTATTATTGAATTAAAAAAGTATTTATGAGTATCAGTCTTTTTATGAGTAATGACATGTTTAAAGAAGCTAGTTGACATTTAAAAATTCAATCCACAATATGAAATGCTCTGTGTTTGAATTGATCAGAATCTTAGATCAAATTCTTTAGCTAAGGATCTTGCTTTCTGCAAAATTGTGTGTTGTATGAGTATTAGTAAATTTATTATTATTTTTGTCTAAATGCACATGAAAGTATCTGGATATAATATATTTTCTGCACCGTTCCTTTTATATTGGATATAATTAAAATATCGTTTCAGGTCTTTTAATAATGTATACAAAACTATTGATTACAAACGAACAATGTTCATCCATTGAAAACATAATATTACAAACTTTAAAACATTACATAGGTTTTATAGCTTTTATGGATTTTTAGAACTAAAGAGGTTTCTACTATGTTATTTATATATGTTTGGAATGTAAAATTTTGAAATAAATTAGTTTTGTTCAATTTTTCTTAAGCAATACGTACAGCATTTTAGATAAATGACTTCACTCTAATTTGAGAAAGACCTTTAGTTATATTTAAAAATTGATCTGAAAATCAAGAGTAGCTAAATACTTTAGATTTATGATATCTTTAAAGCTTGTCTTTTTTAATTTAAGTGGTTTCTCAGTAAAAAAATAGAGTATATATTTGGCCCTTAAGTCCTGTGCGGATGTGGTCCAAAGGCCATTTCAAGCCAAAAAAATGCAGTATACAACAGCTCCTTTTATATAAATCTAATGTGGTTATATTTATAATAAGAAATACCAGATCTATATTGAAATATGAGTCATAGTTTTGTTCAAAAAGTTCAAAAATTATAATAATGTCAATTCCATAACTTTTTTCATATAATAAAAATGATTATCAGTTTAATTACAGGAGTAATCGATGTCAACTATGCAATAAGTATGGAAAGCAAGTAAAACTAGTACGACAGCCCTACTGGTGTTCGTGCATTGGTTTTAAGAATTGCAGACTTCTTATGAAAATTGTTTACATTTTATCACTCCTTTTACATGAGTTAATAATTACACAAAAAAACCACCGCAAACTGTTTTAAAATAAAAATGAAACAATATGAAATCCTCAACCCTCACCTAATTTTTAAAATGTTTGATTGGTTATTTTAATAACTTATCAATGTAGTAACTTGTTTTAACCTAAATAACTGTAATGAATTTAATTTTAAATGCACAGTAATGTAACTTTGATCACACCTACGCAGTATAATTTAGTTTCAGACATACCAATAATCAATAAGATGATATATCGAGTGGTTTGCCTGGATAATGGATCTAAACTATGATAATTTATCACGGACACGGTAATATAAGACGTTCAACGGAAGATGTTTGTCTCTATAATACGAGTGTATATGCGTAATAAGAGTAATGAGATAACAAGAATCAGTATAATGATAGAAGTAGTCGTCACTCAAGTGAAGGTATCAAGAGAAAAAAAGAAGCAGGTGAAACATACACAACGGAGTACATATTAATATATTTTGATATCTATGGTAAACAGAAAAGTAACAGTATTTCAAAGTTTTTCGATAAATTCAAAATTTGTGTTTACAAATTCGTTTGAAACTAAAACTCTCTGCGTTGCGTTGGATAAGCACATTCAGGAACAAGTGCGACGTCAAAGTTTGGTGAGTACCAGGACTTTTTTTAATAGTTCAGTCCATAACGTTCAAACACGCAGGGACGTCAGAAAATCTTCACCAGGAGTACGAGTGCGAAGACCAGCATCAAGACACGGACTTAGATGAGTTACTTTAATTAGTTAGGAATCAAAGTTTCTGCTCTTACTATTATTCTCATAGAGCCCGGTTTATGGTGTTCAATTGTATATATAATTGGTTAAAATTAACTGGATTATAATATTTTTAGGGATTTTACAATGGATTTATTGGTTTCGTGATGACTAGAGAAATCAAAAATTAACATTAGTATGCTTTGTGTACAAAGGAAAACAAAAATTGTAACTTGTGGTTTTTAAACCTTTCGGTACTCTAAGTGTACAGAAGGAATCGGTTTAACGTTGTGTTTATCAAAAGACTATAAATTATTTAAGATCCCTTCATAAATATTTCATAAAAAGTGTAAATATTAATTAGAGAATTCTTTTCTTGAAGGGGTCTAAGAGTCATCTTTCAGGCATTTTAATATTAGGGTACATATACAGGTAGCATCAAATTAGAAATTAATGAATGCTGATTGACTTAGGAATAAAGTTCGTAACTTATTTACGTTTATTAGTTTGAACTGAACATTTTGGAATACGGTATTTTTTAGTATTGAAAAGAAAAATATTTTTATTTATTCAATTAGTTGCTGAGATTAACAATCAGAGCACTCATCCATTTCAAGAGAGAAACGAAATGAAGTGATATAGTGATAGAAACAACTTATTATATTACATATTCATATATAAATATTACAGTTTTACTATAAATAATAATGTTTTGTCCAATAACTCTTTAATGACAAAAATATAATGAACCGTTGTGAAAAATATTGCAGAAGCATATTTTAAATGATGATAAGTAAATTAGGTCCGTTTAGTTTTTGACTTTTGTGACCACGGGGAATTTTATAAGATACTAAGAATAACTAATAATTTTCCATGAAGTTAGAAAACGTTACAATAATTAAAAGACTCATGCTATTTTCACGTTGCAACGTAAGATAATCAATTCTGTTAAAATGCAAGTGAAAAAATATTTTTCTGATGGTCTTGTAAATTAAATCGTACACTAATTATGGGCTGAGAATTATAATATCACTTTTGAAACTGAATTATTTTTCATTCAAGACGTAGAACTTTCAGTGTAAGATATAGCGTAGGTTCGAATCCTGCCTGTGACCGCTGCACTTTTCATCACTACCAAATACCTTGAAATTTATCGACTCTCCCCCCTATTCCGTTTCATAAGATCCTCACACAGGCCAGTGGCCTATGAGGATGGACGGAATAAACGCTTGAATGGGGATTAGCTTATCCTTTCAATAAAAAAAAAACATACGCATACCGAAACGCTGAATTAACGATTTATATTTTTAACTCTTTATTATTAACGCCTTAACATATTAACGTACACATTGTATAAATTTCAATCTGAATATTGATTTTTGAATTTAACGTACTTCAAAATTATTACACGTGCGTAGAAAACATTGACATAATTCCAATATATGTTATTTTGTTATACCCCATGCATAGATGATATGCTGTAACACCAGATTGTATGATACTATGAAACCTCATGCACATATCTATAATGACACATAAATGTAAATGTTATATCTACAATCTCTGGCATATACTGTATGAACAATTGTTTAAAATGTTACAATTTTAAAATTTACGGATTGTTGTAAATCTGGCAAATTTTAGTTTTAACAAAACGACTTCAGGGGGTTAAGCTATTAGGGTTAAAATAGCTTAAATGTTTTTGGCCTATACACAAATTTCTAAAATAAAATTATCCAATAATTGTTTATGTAAATCACCTCAGCAAAACATTCGTAAATCATATTTTCCGACTCAGATTGCTCGAAAATTTATCTCCTAGGATATGTTCTCTTTTCATTAAGTGTTTACCCTAACATCAATATGTAAAGGTTTGCTAATGACTAGCAAAATCTTATGCAAAGATACGCACTATAATCGAACTCGAAATTGCCTTCATAGGAATTAACAACATGACTAGTTTGTGTTTTTCTCTGATTTTAATCCTCTCTGTACCCACAGTGTGCAAGGAGAATCTCTTTACTCTTCAATGAAACATATTTTTATAATCCATAGTAGTATTTACGTGTTTATGCATACTTAATAAAAATTGTTTATTTTTTTCAGGAGAATTATATCCTTAGGTTTGCCACATAGCTATACCTACGGTATTTTGTAGGACTTTATATTCACAAATAGTTCAAGCTAGTGTATGAAAACCAGCTAAGATTAGGATCGCTTAACCATAGAAAGTGAAATGTTATACGTTCAGGATTTAAAAATGCATTACCGCCAGGTTTCTTTGTATATATCATGTGGCAATCTGAAGTTTGGAAGTGTGCGAAACGAATATTCAGGATTAATTTTTAAACTTCACCATTTTGGCCTCCTTAACAGTGTCCATCATAACAGACTTACATCCTAAAGACTTTTAAACAGATACCTTTTCCCATAAATAGGGACCAACTTTAACAAAACAACATAATGAAAAATCTAAAAACTAATTAAATAATCTCTTGTAATACACTTAAGGTAATTTTTTATTTGTAAGATTATCAGTTATTGCTTCGTTACGGACAGGTCCAATCTAGAATTTTGGTGTGCAGTTTACTAAAGATTACTCGTAATACTCTATGTTATTTCCATAAGTACTCATAGTTTGACAAACAAAAGTATATACAGTTTAAAAAAACTAAAAGTTTAAAAGTAGCCTCTAAAAAAGACAAAGTACAGGAGTAATAATATAATTTGTATTTCAAAGTAATTTCAAAAATGGGGTTCTTTTCCCTTTTAACACAGGTCAATAGTAATTAGCCGTACCTTAAAATTTATCAAATGTGTCCCTACAATAACTGATCAATGATTCAAATTCAGAACCTATTAAATAATTAAACACACAAAACTCATTAACATGTTACATTTTCGGTACATATTACACTTCAGCTATAAAAGATACCATTTTATCAATATAGGCTCGACTCAAACAACATTTCAATATCATTATAGGAATTGGATGTCGTGGGGTTTACGGTACAAGTTCATTTCCTCTATGAGAGGCAAAATCGAGTATGAAGTTAAATTCCGAACTTCTTTATTCAGATATATTTAAATTTGTTTTGGAAATAACAGAGCATATTAGTGGCAATAGTTTAAAGAAAAAACAATTAAATAATCATATTAGTTTTTATTTAATAAATTTATATTGAAAATTACTTCTGGTTTATAAAATAGTGTGTGGAATTCAAATGAAATAACATTTTGATTGTACAAGCATAACCATGTATACGTTAACTTAACAACATTGACTATACTTATATTTCATTAAATTTAATTGTAAAATATTTTCAAATTATGTACTAAAAATAAATTGCCCTTATTTTTTTTAAAGCCATGGTTAAATTTTTAAATATTGCCATATTGTTAGAGTAATCCTATGGTGAGTGAATTTTCACTTCCGGTACTAACTAAGATTAAATCATAAGTATATGTTTAAAATAAACGTATATAATTCCTTAAAGTTAGAAGTTTAGTAAGCTGAAACAAAGATAATAAATTTCCACAGCTTCGTATTTGAGACAGTGCACAACTCATGCAAGTTTGGAGAGTTTAGACTTCTAAATTTATTGATCTTTTTCCCTGATGATGAAATATGTAAACTTTTGGAACCTAATTGCATTTTCATATAACATCAATGTTTTTAATAACGATTAATTGGTTCATTATTATATATTATAAACAAACCGTTAACGTTAAGAATTGCATTAATACACTGACTGTAATATTAGAATACAAATAACTAATTCTGTAAGAAATCCAATTTTATTACTAAGAAATATTCAAAATATTTCGATTACCCTTTACGACGGTTTTGACAAATTAAATATAAATATTGTAATTGTGTTATCTCGTCAGACAGTATATTTTTTTATATCTTCCATATTATACAAAATAAGACATCGTGAGAATTGAAATTTACCTTATTTTTCTGCATTAAACCCATTTAGGCTATGTGGATTGTATTAAACATTAATAATCAAATGCGGAAACGACCTGCCTTTCAATGAATAAAAATGCGGATCCGCATCAGAGTATCAGAGGGAATTGAACCCAACAGATATCACTAAGGAAGGACCAAAAGTATACCAAACATCTAACAGCCGTACTAGAGAATGATAACACTCCAAGGAACTCAATGTCGGCATTTCCTTTGTTTCTTGGCGCATCATCTGAAACAAAGATAACAGGAAGGTGTTGATACAGGGCAGTCGCCTTGACCATTGGTTTTGGCCTTGACTTCAACGTCGTGGTCTATTTAAGAATTATTTATTCATTATTGCTGATTTATTGAAACATTTTAGGTTTTCTAAATTAATTAAATTGAATATTAATAGCAAGATGCCTTACTTCAACAAAATGTAGATTTAGTCGTTATACTGGTTTGAAAAGTCTCCTTCTAGATGTATGGCCACTTCATGTGATCATTTCCAAAACATCAAAGTTGACAATTTTATACTTTTCATTAGGCCTTTTTTCGTATTTCCTATATTTATCTTTAGTGGATAGTCATGGATAAATTCTGTGAACTGGCTTTATTCCTCAGCTGTGTAATTCCCTAATACAAGACCAATTTATATTCTTAAAGAGGAGTTTAGATTTAATCATGTCACCATTTTCTTACTTGTGGCCTTTTTAAAAGACTGGTCTAAGTATGTATTGTGTTGTGAAAGCAGTTGTAATATTATATTTCTAGCCACTTTTTATAGTGTATTCATTGGTACCGGCACACAAGGGGGTTCCACGTGTAAATTTTTCTGTTTTTTGTCTCTCATTTACCGTGTTTCCTGTTAACTTTTTTTTGCACTTATTTATGACAGAATGAGTAAATCCATTATTATAAGATCAGATTTGAATTTTTAATTTATTCCTTTTAACTAATCTGTAATCTAAGCATAACCTCTTAAAACTAACACCAACGCCAACTTAACAACTCCTTAAATAAACATATTAACTTAAAACTAAAAAAACACCAACACCAGCAAACTACAACACTTAAACCCCCAACAAAACACGCACACCCCAAGACTCACACAAAAAAACCCACTAATTACAAAAACAACCCGCCAAACCCCACTTAAAGATAAACCACGAAACAATATACTCACACTTAACAAAATCTTACGCAAACACCCTACAGAATAACCGAATACCAACACAAACTTAAACCTACCACACCCCCCACACAACCGCAACCCCCTTAACCCTAAACCACACAAACCCTTCACAAAAAAATTTATTTTACCATAAACAAAAACCCCCCAAACACTTACAAAAAACATACGTAATTACACCCTAACACACCATAACAAACCCCAGAACAATTACTTACCCTACCAAAACCCAAAACGCACCCACCGGAAAACATAGACTGCTTACGGGGTAACACTCCACAAACCTACACGTAAACAGAAAAAACCACGTAAAAATAACCCACCACAGAACTAAAACGTAAAAACCAAAACCCCACCATTACACCAACGAAATAAACACACAACCCCAAACATCCAAAAACCGAGAAAATCAAGTTTACCCCAAAACCACTTACATAACTCAAACTAAAACACCAACACTTAAAACACTTAAAACCCCCAATACAACCACCCCCAAAAACAACATATCTTAACCCTCGCCAACTAACCATAAACTCCAACACCACAACCGTATACAACTACTTTATAAAAAAAAGAATAAAAACATACCTAACGTACAAAAAAAACGTAACAAACACCCAACAAAAAAACACAAAAAACACAACACCATAACTTAAAACTAAAATAACGAACTAAACAGAAAAAAACCCCTCAAAAACGCAACTCACAAAAAAAAACAAAACCCACGACACAAATAAACAACACACTTAAAATTTATAACAAAACAACTTCCACACAACTTACGAAAAAAATAATTTAACTCTCTTAAAACTTACTTTACAATAACCAAACCACCACACTACTCCCCACTGCCCACCCACCAAACCCACCCCCAACAACACCCCCCTCACAACCCCCCCCCGCACAAACTCAAAACTCAAACCCCTCTCAACCAAAACCACCCACACGTCTTACCCCAAACAAATAAAAACTCACACCCCTACCCCGAATACACACAACTAATATACTATACCTACACACGCCCCCACCCACACAATAAAAAAACACCCACACCCACAAACCCGCCATAAGACAATCCACCTTAACCCTAAAACCACATAACACTATACCCAAACCCCGCTACACCCACACATAAAAAAACTAACGCAATAAAGCTCTTACGAGATTAAAATAACACCCCCACACAAATACCCATAAACTAAAAACCCACAACCGCAAATACCAACATACCACAAAACGCCAATAAAAAAACACACACAACCACACCCAAACCTAAAAAACAAAAACAAATCTTAAACACACTTAACACCAAAAAAACCACTCCAACATAAAAACAACCAAATTTTAAAAAATAATCTTACAATTTTACCCAAAACAACCAAAAACCGGGTAAAAAAATCAAAAACCACAACCCAAAACAACAAACAAACCACACCCCCCCCAACAACCTCCCCGAACCCCCAACCCATCGAAACCACCCGCTCCCCCCTACCCAAAACCCCACCCTACCCCCCACGAACCCCCCCCTACCCCCCACACACACCCCCCTAACCCCCCACCCTCACAACTCCAAACCCCCCAAAAGACCCCCCAACCAGCACCCCTAAAACGTCACCCGCCACAACCCCCCCTTCCCCACACCCACACCCCCCCCCCCCCCCAACCCCCCCCCCCCCCCCCCCCCCCCACCCGCCCCCCCCCACCCCCCCCATACCCCCCACCCCCTCCCCTGCAACCCCACACCCCCCCCCCCCACCCACCCCCCCCATCAACACCCACCCCCACCCTCCCTCCCCCCCACCACCAACCCCCCCACCAAACCCCCACCAATACCCCCCACCCCCCTACCCCTCCCATACCCCCCCCCCCACCCCCACTCCAACCCATCCCCCCCCACACCCACCGCCCCTACACCAACGTAAATCACACCAACCCTAAAACACTCTCTAAAAAACCCCTACCACCCCCCAACACAGACCAAACCCAAAACCAAACCACCCCACAAAATACACCCAAACACCCCCCGACAACCCACAAAAAGACTAACACTTAACAAAAAAAAAGTAAAAAACAACAAAACAACTCTTACTAAAAACGATAACAAAACACAATCTTAAACCCCAATAACACTACTAAAAAACAACAAAAAACCCCCCAAAACTTTCTAACAACACCATACGAACACCCGAAACTAACCCAACAAATTAATAAAAAACAAACTAACAACCGCCTATTAAAAAAACTAAAACAAACACCCTTATACAACAAAAATTACACAAACCCCGCCCCCACTACCAACCACCCCAAATAAAATACCACCAACAACACAAAAACTTATGAACTAACTTTACACAATAACGTAAACCAAACAATACCAAAAAACCAAAACACATCCAACAACCCCACACCCCAACAAAAGCACCCGCCACACAAACAACCCATAACAAAATTAAAAAAAAAAATAAATATAATCTAAAAAAAGCCTTTATAAACAAAAATACAAACAATCTTAAACAACACCGAACTAAAAACTTAAAATACTTAAAAACAAACAAAACTACTATCACACTTCTATAACATAAAAAAAACCACACCCACAAAACCCCTTAACAAAAAAAACAAAACCTTGACCCAACCCAAAATTACATACGCTAAAAAACCTAAGAAAACCAAAAACACCCCAAAAAACCAAACAAAAGACCACGAAAAAAAATGAACCCTTAAAATTATACAAAAAAAAAAGAAACCCCCCCAATAAAAATACCTAAAAGAAAAAATTAGATAATACTATAAAAATAAACCCAAAAAAAACTAAATATAGAAAAAAAAAAATAAAACTTAAAAAAATAACAAAATAAAAAACATTTAAATAAAAAATAAACAACTTAAAAAAAATAACAAAACAACAAAAAAAATACACACCACCCCAATAAACCTATAACAAAAATCTTACAACAGCCCCCGAAAAAACCGCACACCAACTATCCACAACCCCTTAACCCCAATGCTTAACCTCACAACTCAAACATACTCTCCCAACACCAGCTACAAATGTATAACTCAAAACTAACCATACTCCCCCCAAACACGCCGCAAAAACAAAATACCACCAAACTTACCCAACCGAAACCCACCACCAAAAACCAGACAACCACTTGACCGCGATAACTAAAACAACTCACCATACCCCACGACAATAACCTACAAACCCTATTCACACTCACACACAAACATACTCCAAACAAAACGCCTACAAAATAAAAAACCACTTCCTACACCCCAATCCCGCCAACTAAAACACAACAACCACAAAACTAAACCCACCGAACACATACGCCTAACCTCTACTAAAAACTACCTACCCACAAACTAACACACTTTACCACCGAAACGAACTCAGCTCCCTCCCACTACAAACAAAAACCCCTATAACTCCCACCATAACCCATACAGTCTGCACAACACATAACTACATACGCAAAAACCGTGAAAACCCGCAAACACACGGAAAAAAAACTAAACACCACTCATAACACGCAATTTAGACCCAAAAACATACCCCACAAATACCACTAACCTAAAACGACCACTCACCCTAACCCAAAAATCTTACATACAAACTGTCGACACTACAACCTTACAAAAAATCGCTACCTGCCAACCCTCAAACCACTATCTTACTCGGCAAAACCACCCAAAATCAACTACCTCAAACTAAAACAACACACACGGTACTATACCACAAACACTAACTACCACACACTAAACAACTTAACCCAACACCTCTACCTACTCAATTACAATAACTCTAAACTAAGTAACCCAAACAAGCCGCCCTCGACCTTTGCAGGCAAAGGGTATGCAACTCTTTCTTCAATAGTTTCCATACAAGATTTTGATACTGGCCTTTGTTTTTTTTTTGTTTCAATAAACTGTCCTAATCACTTTTTTATTTCTTACTAGAAACACATCCAGAAAAGGTAATTTATTTTGGGCTTCCAGCTCCAATGGTTAGGCGAATGGCGAAAGTTTTAATTGTGTGGGATTATAATATAATTCACTTTAGTGTCCCCATGAGGGAGTTACGTCGCAGGTGTCATCCGCATTATTTTTAAGTGTGAAGTTTTCAAAATAAGATAAATGCTTTACACTACCTTTTACGAATGAATTTTGTGAATATTAGTTAGGGAGTAGGAAGAGACTTTTATTATTTTTATAAACCTTTCCCAGCGTCGAAAAACGGCTGAAGGAAAGTCCTATATTAATGTTAAAATCTTACTATAATTTTTAGTAAATTACATCGTTAAAGGCATATTTTATTTGCATTAACATATTTTAAACATTGGCTGAGACTGTAGAAGTAGTATTTTCATGTGTGTGTTAATCTGGGATAGCCTACTATTGTCAGATATCACGTTCAACTCGTCTATAAAAAGTATCTTTGTAATTGATTTCCGGACAGTATTTAATTCACAACTGAATTAGTTAATGGCATACGTGTATGTTTAGAATAAGAGACTAAGGTTACATACTTGTAATGCCTAACATCAAAATATAAAAACCTAATTATCATATAAAATAAAATTATGAACTTTCAAAAATGGTGCTAAACAAATATTACGATCTCCGTTTGTTTTGAATTAATGGTTGACAATAAATTATTTAAATTTTGAATGATATTTATGAAATGGGAGGAAAAGAGTTGAACCAGTTAGTCAATGTGTCGATGTCAACAGATATATTTTGATTAATAATATAGTACCAATTAATGTAAAAATTCCAAAAATTTATAGATGTCCCACTACATTTTAACGGAGCTTAAGTTCCATAATCGGTGTGACTTTAAACTGTACACTCTCTGCTCGATCGTGGTTGTGTTCAGATGTGTGAGCCGTCTGTCCCAATTATTAACAATCTGTTAACTCGTTCAGAAATTAATATTCATAAGGACGGGTGAATATTATGAGAAATCTTCTTAATCTGGTGGATGAAACTCTGCAAAGCCACTCAGCAAACTCACAGTTACTGTGAAGTTGCTTGTTCAAAATATAGCATTACCGTAAACGGCAGTCTGAAATTTCATAATCAATACATTTATTGCTACATTTCCTTGTATATATCCTGTATACAAGAAGAAAAAAAAACAGAGCTCAGTTACATCGAAAGAAAACTATGCAAAATGAAATAAACTGCATTATTGAGTTGGGACTAAGGCTTTATTTTTAGGTGGCCAGAACGTAAATTCGATAACCTAGGTATACGCAAACACTTACTAATTCAAATCTTTTACGGAGTCAAATAAATTAAAAGCTATATTTTCTTTTAGTAAATCTCTTCACACAGGACTAACGTAATGGGTTCAAAATTTAACTCAAACAAGTGTTTATCTTATGTAATGAATCAGAAGTAAAGTTACAAAGTACCAACCAATAGCTTTTAGGCAATCACAAAGTAAATGATTGTAAAAATATATACCTCTAGTTATTCACTACCACTGTTATATGGTCACTCCGCCAGTCATTTTATTGCCTATAAACAGACCTGGTGTGAGCGCCTTGATGTCAAGTAATCAATATGGTAATTGGACAGCACTTCTCTTTGAACACCGACTAACTGTTTTCAATAAAATTTCCATTTCTTCTTTAATCAATCTTTAAAGTAACATTTTGGGGTTTTATATTGCAGTTAGAAAATATATGTATTCAATTTAGAAAATTTTTTATCAAATGTGAATAATTTTCATTAATTAAGAACTAAAACTACTAAGCCTATAATAATGGTAATGACGCTATAAAAAGTATATTACATTTTAATGTGCTGTGTGTATTTTCAATAACTGTTATAATTCACAGTTAAAAATGGGAAGCAATAAAACTTTTAATAACTAAAATTTTCATTACATACAGACCGAGTATAATGTGTTAGGTGCCACGTCATTATTATTTATTATAATGGTATATATAAAAGTAGATATGAATATGAGGTTCCTAGCGCACTTTTAGAGCCGACCGAAAATCAATAGATAAATACTGTTTAAAGGACAATAAACGAATCTGTAAAAATTAAATAGTAAATCAAGAATGAAAAATAACCGAATTTATAGCTGTTTGCTTCTACTTTCTTAAGCTGTTTTAATGTTAAATCTCCTTAGAATCAATGTAAAGTCTTCGAAATCTTTTATTATTCAAAGTTAATTGTAACACAGTCTTTATCTTTAATAGTCTTCTATCCAGTAACAACCAAGTGTAATTTATAATTTTTATTCAATTCTTTAATCATTTTTTTCATCCAATAACAGTCAAAAATCTATTTGGCAAATGTACTTTAAAATCTTCTAATTCTGCTATGATTGCAAGCCCGAATTTATCTTTTTATTTTTCTCAAATTCGTTGATTTTATACTTCTTATTTTGTTCTAATTCCATTAATTTCTTATATTCTTTGAAATTTTAATTGCCAACCTCATTTAATTCCTTTTGTAGCTCTATTTAGAGAAGAGAAATTTTAACTAGCAATTTTTTCTAAATTCAAATTTTATAGCAAATTTTCGAGTAAATATCGTTCAAATTATCAACTTTTAAGGTACATACAAACTAATACTAGAGTTTTTTGAAAAATCCTGAAAAATCTACCGAATTATCTCTAATTATTGCGAAGTTTTAGCTTAAAAGTTGATAATTTGAACGATATTTCTCGAAAATTCACTATAAAATTGGAATTTAGAAAAAAAATCGCTAGTTAAAATTTTTCCTATTTAAATGACCAATGAAAAAATAACATGTCCGTTTTGTGAGAAAGAAATCCTAAAACATAACTATGATCGCCATTATAATTCTAAAATTCATCTAAAAAACAAAGGCATTTATGAGAAAGAATTGAATTATTTGAGGACTTGAGCTAGAAAAAATCAAATTGCCAATCACGAAAAATTTTATAATATTGAGAAATTACGAGAATTAATGAGGAAATTTCAAAGTAAAAAAGAAAAATCTCGACCTATTTAATGATGAAAAAATTAATTCAATCTCTGACAAATTGTCCATTGAAACAAACGATAAAACTAAGTCTGAAATGATCGAAGAAATTGATAAAACTCTTAAACAAAAAAAACTGAAATATATCATTGATGTCGAAGTTTTATCCTCTATTACATGGTCTTTTCAGAGCAGTACTTTTTAACAAATTTTTAAAAACGATAATTCCATGTCAATTTACAAAATATCTTTCCATTATGCGACCAGAAATTAAAAAGTTTAATAAAGAAATTTCAAGAAAATGTTTTAAAAATATGAAGGGTTATCTCTCTTTGGAATGGTGAATATGAACGAAACATTAGTGAACGGTGAACCAACAGTCATGTCCAATGTATTTTTACTATAAAAAGCAGACGAAATCTTCGATGTAAACGACTTTTATCACCAAAAAATTTAATAAATTAACACATCGGTGAACAAAAAAATTCATCCAAATAAGGGTTCTGGATGGACATTTAAAAGCTGAAAAACAACTAGTTTTGAGCATTAATAAACACGAAATGATGAACGCAGGATCATATATCGATTTACAAAAGAAAATCAAAGATAAAAAAGCTTGTATAAATATTCAAAAATAAAGATGACTATTGCTTTATTTATTCTATCCGATGCGCTATTGAAAAACCCGAAAGAGACTGCGAAAGATCAAAACAATATGAAAAATTTGTAAATGACGAGATATTTTCGGGCTTTGAGTGTCCAATGTCTTTAAAAGATATACAGTTATTTGAAAAAACGAAGTTATAATTTCTAAGTACAATTATCCAAAAATGTCTGTAAATGTGTATAGCTTTGATGAGAAAATTAATATTGTTCCATTGCAAATTTCAGCAATTTATGACGCTGAATTAAATGTTGATTTATTGTATTTTAAGCAAGATGATAAATCTCATTATGTTTTGATCACGGATTTAAATAAACTCGTTTTCTCCTCAATTATCTAAATGTAAAAATAAAAATTTCTTTGTAGAAGTTGTTTGAGTCATTTCTACAAATCTGGAGAATTTAGCAGAATCATTTAGAAATTTGCAAGCAGCATGAAGTTTGTAAGCCAATTATGCCGTTTTCAGGTCAAACAAATAAATTTACTATATTATCAAAAGAATTTTAGCCATCCGTACGTAATTTATATGGATTTTTAAAGCATATTAGAGAATATTACAACAATGCAAGAACAATCCACAAAGATCGACTTCAAATCAAGATTCAGAAGCACATGCCTTATGGTTTTACTCTCTATATTTAGTGTCGAATGTTGTGACCAATCGCATGTATAAACCGATATTGTTATCGAGCCACAAATGGAGAAGATTTGCCAAATGTTTCCAAAACAATTGTTTGAAGAGCTCAATAAATTATCTAAATACAACAGCGAAAAAAATATAATTTCGAAGAATATTGAAACTAACTGAAGAAGAAGAAAGAAATTTTGTATATAAAATTCAAACGTTTGTCATATCTGTAAAAACAGAAGGTTTTGATGGTGAAAAAAGATTAAAAGTAAGAGGTTTTTGTCATTTAACAGGTAAATTTAGAGGTTCAGCTCATTTATCTTGTAACTTGAATCTCAAATTTCTTCAAAATATTCCAGTTTTCGGTCACAATATGTCAAATTACGATACTCATTTGTGCATAAAAGAATTGGCTAAAACAATATGGAAATGTTGATTTGATCGCAAACCCAGATGAAAAATATATAAAATTATTCAGTAAATTCAGAATATGGGTATGAGTTTGAAGGATGATAAACCAAGAAAGTTCATCAAGTTTTCATTCGTAGATACGTTCAGATTTATGGCATCGTCTATTGAAAAATTAGCTAAAAACCTCAAGAAAGGTGACTTAAGGCATGCAAATCATTTTATACAAGATGGTCGAATATTGAAATGAAATTATAGAAAGACTGCCAAAATGACGAAGACGAGATTTTTTAAAATATTGTCTGGAAAAAGGCATATTTCCTTACAAATTTATCGGTAGTATTGATTGAAAAACTTGATTACACAGCAGAGCTGAAAATTCAAGATTTCTATTCACTTTTGACAGATAAAAGCATATCTGAGAAAGATTATCAACACTACTTGAGCGTTTGGAACAAATAATTAAAAGAGAAAAATCTTGGAAATTACTCTGATTTGTACAACATCCAAGATGTTTTATTGCTTGCTGATATATTCGTAAAACTTCAGAAACATACATTTGTCTAAATTGTTACAAACTTGATCCAGCACATTATCTAACAGCTTCCAAGTCTCGCATGGGACGCTTTGTTAAAATTAACGAAAATAGAATTACAATTGATTAGTGATTATAATATGTATTTGATGATTTGAAAAAGGCATTCGTTGAGGAATTTCTCAATGTATTAAACGATATGTTAAAGCAAATAACAAATATTTGAAAGATTTTTGATAAGACAAAGCCCGAAAACTAATTTACTATATGTCGATTCGAACAACCTTTATGGTTATGGTCTTATTCAAAAACTTCCGTTTTAGTGATATCAAGTGGGATGAATCCTAAAACATATACAAAAGAAGAGTGGCAAGAACAAATTTTGGAACTCACTGGCGACGAAGATTATGGCTATATTCTCGAAGTTGATCTAGTATATCCAAACAAATTTACATGAACATCACAAGGATTTACCTCTTGCTCCCGAACATTATAAAAACAAACTTTGCATAACTTTACTGGATAAAACTAAATACGTTGTTCATTCAAGAAATTTGTAATTTTACCTCGAACAAGGGATGGTGTTGAAACATGTGAATAGGGTTATTGCATTCGATCTGAAGCCTTTTATGAAAAAATTACATTGATTTTAACACAAGCATGAGAACCAAACTTACAAGTGACTTCGAAAAGGACTTTTATAAGCTCATGAACAACTCATGTTTTTGGAAAAATCTATAGAAAATGTGCGAAATATATGTGATATCAAACTAGAAAAATGAAGAATTTTCAATGAAACAGTGCCCAAGAATAAACAAACTTCAAAATGCTTTAATATCTTTGACGACAACTGTATAGCGAGTCAACATGTACAAACAAAAGGTTTAAATTTAACAAACCGATCTACATAGAATTTTCAGTTCTTGACCTATCAAAATTGTTAATGTATGAGTTTTATTACGATAAATTAAAGAAGTTTGACCCAGATTTTAATCTGTGTTACATGGATACAGACAGTTATTTCCTAGAATTGAAACAAGATCCTTTTAAAATTATTAAAAGCAAAATATAGATGACTTTGATACGAGCGATTATCCAAAAGATCACAAATTTTTCACTACTAAAAATAAGAAGGTTAATAGGGAAATTCAAAGATGAGTTAAATAGCGAAGTTTTAGAAAAATTTTGTGGTTTGAGATCGAAAATGTTCTCATACAAGTATCTAGACAAAAATCCAGTAAAATGTAAATTAATTAAGAGAAGCGTTGTAAATAAAACAATAAAAATCGAAAACTTGAAGACGATGTTTGTTCGAAGGTAAAGAAGAATTTAGAGAGGTGACTTGCATTAGAAGTTATAAAACATGAGTTGTACACAGTTACCATAAACAAGTTAGCACTGAGCGCTAAAGATGATAAGAGAGAAATTATCCCTGAAAATAAGATCGATACAGTACCGTATGGCTATAAAAATGAAGCGAAATCTGATATTTTAGAAGAGTTAAACAAAGTTGGAAACTTTGATATATAAATGGAAGATGATTTAATTCACTGCCACAAATGTAAGAAAAAAAAACGAAAAATATAGATTCTAAATATTGTTCAAACTCAAAACGGATTGTATAGAATTGCAGCAAAATGTTCAAAATGTAAGACAAATAAGAGTAAATTTATAAAGAATCCTTATGAAAAACAAGTAAAGAAAGAATCTAAGAATAAAGATGAGATAGAGATTGAAAGCTTAGAGAAATTCATGCACCAGTACGAAAGAACGAAGTGTAACATATCATGTATAGTTTTTGCAGCAAAACTGTACAATAATAAAGTAAGAACTACAATCATCTACCATTTCGTTTACTGTTTAAAAAAACCTTTTTTTATTAATATTAAGGTTATCAAGACAAACTAATAAAAAAAAACAAATTTTAATATTGACACTTTTTGGAAACCAACTGGAAATAAAATATACAATCAAACCTGATATCCCTATAAATGTACATTTACATAAAAAATGCGTTTTACAATAACAAAGTAATTTAAAGTTTATAATCCTGTCTTAAACTATAAAAAGTTATGTAAATGGGTAAATTTGTGCACGAAAATTTATTATAAAATTCAATCTTTACTGAAGAAGAACTGAAGCCGAATCTATTAATTTATCTTCCGTTGTTACAACCCTGAATTACTGGCTTAGATGTATAAAACTCAATGCACAATTCTAAATATGTAAGTGATAAATTAGCTATAAATGTTTTAAACTATTATTATACTATGCATTTATTTGAAATAACAAAGTGTGCGATAAAAGGACACAAGATAAAACTTTGGTAATTAAATTCACTGTTATATTTAGAGGCTCTTTTTAAATAAATGTTAAGGTACTCAGTAGTTATAAAACATTCTTTTTTGCACATGATTATAAGACCTTATTTGGACTTTGGATACAAGTAAGTTACAGTACAAAAACATGTTCGAGAAGTTAATATAATTGTCCAATCAACAACCCTTTGATGCTGCAAGGTGTTTAGTACTAATGAATTGATATAAACCCTGAGCATGTCAGACTAGGGCACGGTGAGAACATTTAATGACTAAGGTTAGAGTAAATCATAAAGATTTATGTACCAGCGTATTTTACAGGTTTAATGATTCGTAGGTCACTTCTTTATAAAAAATATAAAACTGGAATGTTTGACTACATCCGTACAAACAACGTGGCTGAAAATGGCTAATTTAGTCTTTTCATTTATCGTTGTATGAAGGTTGGATTTAAATAAAAAAACAACTATATTTTATAAAAATACCACTTGATTATTTTACTTCTTTATAGTTCCTTTATTAACGACCCGCACCAAGAAATCTAGTTTTTTACGATCAATTTGATGTTGGGAGGAAAATATTTCGTAAATTTTATGAATCTCGAGTCTGTTTGTGTTTATACTTGTAAATGCTTGGTCCCTAGACTAAAATGAATTAAAATTTAATCTTATGGTCGTGTCCGTAACTATAAAAGAACATCAATTTACGTGGGATAAAATACGAACACTTTAATAAATAATCCAGCTGATATGTCCCCTACAGAAGTTACACATCTAAAATTACTTATGTCAATGGAAACAACGAAATAAAAGTTCGTTATATTTAAAAGTATGTTGAATTGTTCACTAATATATTCAAAAGTGATTCTAAACGCAGTACCTCGGAGAAACACCAAACAAGGAACAGGAGGCTCTTAGAAAGGACTAGGACCAGGAATCTGCTGTGAGTTATTTTATTTTTGATAGATCATCGTTTCTGCGCTCACTATCTCATGAAATATAAAGTACGTAATTTAAATCCTGGTGTTATTGATAATTTATTAAAGCATATTACACTAGACCAGTGCATATACCTTCTATTTATACATAAACAATAACATATAACAATTCAGTATATTACACAAACAGTAACGTGGTGAAAAGTAAACAGAAATTTGTGTTTGTTAATCTTTACATTACTATTATATATTGAATAGGATGATTAATATGCTAAATAAATTCCACTGGTACGTTTTCCAATAAATCTATAGTACGTTCTCGGTTCAATGTGCTCTTTGAGCTGTTTTAAATTTTCCATGTACCTAAAGCAAGGCATATAGAACCACTTTAATATTTTCCAAGATTACGTATTTCCAAAAATGTGTAACTTTCACATCTAGTCTTCACATGCTGCATAAGGAATTACAAGAATGTGTCTAGTAGAATGTAGTCTACATTAGCTGAGTAATTACTGTCTCAGCGTAACAACACAAGGGCACGAGTTCGAGTTCTTGTTCGCGCACACTGTATACAGATAATAACAATAATCTTAACCTAGTTTGAAGTATGATCATTCATGATCAAAACTTCTTCGTTAGTTTTTTAATTTAAATAACAGTATCAATAAAACCTATAATATTAGCTGCAGAATTTTACCTTTTGTTTAATACGTTCAATATTTTACAGTTCAGGAATTATAACTGGTTAGATAAAAAGGTATTTACTTAAAATTGTATGAAAGAAATTCACAATAGCTTAAACTAATAGATTCAAGACCGTTATACTGAAGCTGAAAGCCACTAAAACGTTTCAGTGCTATTTACTATTGTTTTACACAAAAACCCAAATAACTGTATTTAATATGTACAGGTATGTTACATAATATATCTCATACTAAAGGAAATTTTATTTCAAACGATCTAAAAGTGAGGAAAAATTTTAAAGTATGTATATTTAGAGAGGCTAACAATTAATTGAGTGCCTAAGATCTTATTTTCCTAAGAACTGGTGTTTAGTTTTCTATGAAGATGTGTACTGATTCATTTAATCTCAAGAACTAAAAAGTATTCATGTTGTGTATTTAATCTATACTTTATCAAAACTATCATTTTCTAAACTGCAATATTCTTTCCTGTAAACATTTATCTATATCTGTTAATGTAGATTTTAACATAATAATTCTACTCTTGGATGTTTTTATTTCTTAATCAAGCTACTCCAGAAACACTTCATGATCTATATTAGTCCCATTGGAATTGATCCTTTATGTGAGTTTGAATTATATGAGAATCGAAATATTTCTACATAAAATGAAGGTTTAATATAAGTTAAAAGGTACTAACTTTCTGTTTTTATAGTAAAAAGTACCTCTTGTCTAATGCTTTTACCTGATGAGAAATACTAACACCTAAAACCTTCAACCCACTTAGGGTCTAATACAGTAAGAAAAAATTATCATTAATGGAATCCAGGTAGTTAATAGATGTATTCATTTAAAATGTAGTACAATATTATTAAAGGTTAAAATAATACGTCATTTAAAGATTATTTTTTTAATTAAGCTAAAGCATAAAAAATTTTAAAACACGCAAATTCACAACCAGTGCACTCATAAGCAGTTTCTTCTCTTTCTTACTCAAGGTAATCACCGTTTTACTACAGTAGGCTATTCACAAAAATGTCATATTCTCTCCAGTATAATAACCGGGCATACTAAAATAAGGTGTTAATGTATACAAAATTACGGGAAACATAGGTTGACAGAGCTGAGGAGCCAGCACCTCACACCAATAGTTACAATGAACGTTTTCCAGTCAAAATAGTAAGTAAGAACACCATTAGGACCTTAAATAGCCGTAATTATTAATTATTTTAACAAACCTGTGATAGGACGGTTAAATCGTTATTACTCTTTCGGGGGTCATACGGCTATAACCGTGAGTACTCTTTTTTAATCTTTTTCAACTACTCCTCAACAGGTTAAATATATTTGCTACATTTAACAGTCAGGTAATAACAATCTTTCGTAATGCCAATTAAATATGTACAATACTGCTATATCACGCAATAACCCGGCAGACATAACAATTTCTCTTAATGAAGAGTTTGCGCTAAATTTATAGATGGAACGTTGACTTCTTGAAAATGAAGCAATATTAGCGTAAAATTGTAAATTTTAAATTTTGAGTTTCGCACTTATACAAAAATTATAATTCAACGATCATGATTTTTCTCAGAGTATAGAAGGTTACACGAATAAACATTTACATTTTAAAAGCATTTTCCTTATACCTTTCAATAGTGCCAGCGATTTATGACAGTAATTTTTGTTATATGTGCTTCAGCACACTTTGTAGGAATTTACCTCAGATAAAGGTTATCTTACTGCATAAAAAATGGTTAATTAGATTTGCTTCATCTTTAACAATCTAGACTACTGTTTTAATTTGTTATTACTGATCTTAGTTACACAACATAACTTTAAACATGGTAAGTAACTACGCTTGTACTCTTAAATAGTACAATGAATGAGTTAACTACAAAATTACAGATAATTCGGAATTGCATTAAATTACATTAATCTGTGATACGTTGTTAATGAGGATTAGCTTACCAACCATCATATGCCAGTGTTATATACTCGCTAAGTAAACAGGTTGAGCTTGAAAGGTTTGAGAAATGATGTTAACACTGATTAATTTAGTTTTTTTTTATTGCAAGGGATTTTTTTAAGTTAATTTTTAAACACTTTAAGGCGATTTGATCTTATACAGACCTTTGATTTAATGTATTCTTCTTACATTAAAATGTGTGTGTTTTGTTGAAGTGGTGTGATAAAATTAAAATTATATTAGATTTTTGTATACTTAAATTTAAAAGATTCCTGACCTAATGCTTAAAGAATTCTGTGACTAAAATATAGAATAATAAATCTCCTTAGTTATGAAAAAATAACGTTTTAATTATAATGTGAATTGAATTTCAGATTTATTTTCTGTCGTGTTCAGTATATTAAGATTTAACATTTTCTGTTTGTATGGTAGCAGTTTTATAAAATTCGTATTTTCACTCCGGTAATTTTTAATCCACCATTGATTGATTTTTTTAAATCCAAAATCTCGATGGAATGACAGATTCTTAAATTATATTTTCAGTCTGTTGTATGCCCTAGAGAAAATTTTGTATGATTCTTCTTCCTCAACCTACTTCGGAATGGTTTCTTCCATATTGTTTATTTAACAACTCGTATGGAACACCAATTGGAATATTCCCGTTATAATCTGGTCAAACAAAATTTATGGACTTGTTAACTACGTGATGTTTTGTTTAGTCACTATAATCTTATCTCAAAATGTTTCGTTCAAAACTGATAATAGTTTAGTCCATATGGTAGATATTATGCGTGTTAGCCACTCATAAAACACATTGCAAGGATTTTTTAGGAAGTTAGTAAGTAAAAGTAATTGTAGTTTATTTGAAAAGAAAAGTGGATTTTAGACGTAAAAAATTTCAAATCTCATTATTTTTTAACGCTCAAAAACAGGTTACGGAATAGGCTAAACTAAAACTTTTTATAGTATGTATCATTTTAAACTACAATATAACCAGGGGTTTCCTCAAGTAGGCCTACTGTAAATATTAGGAATCATCCCGTAAAATTCTTTTCGTCAATATTGTTTTTTATGAAGTACCTAAACAATAAAAAAATATCTAAAAACCTTTACCTTTAGAGCTTGCTATTTTCGTAACAGTTTGAGGCTACAGTTCTTCTATGATGAGTAACTTTTTTTGGTTACTTCTATAGCTTTCTTATCACAACTTTGTACGTTTCAAGCACTGTTTATGTAGAAACGTACTGGTGAGTAGGCTATTTAAATAGAAAGATTGTGAATTAAAATTTGTGCACACACTGGAATCGTTCCCTGCACTGGTCTATTAGAAGGTTACACACCAAGGCTACACTAAGTGTTACCTAAAAGGGTTCGCTGATGTTTCATGAGTAATTTCAAATGCTGCCTACAATTTAACTCTCGAATTAATTTAATATAATTAAGATGACATACATTATGGCTGACTTGGTGTTTGAAATATCAGTGTTCGTGTGGTTAATAGCTTATAATTGACATCATGCTTTGTATTTAAAGTTTAAAATTATTATAAGCTTCTTCTCATGAGTCGCTGGAGGGCAGTTCATTTCAATAAGTTATGCAGCAAATATACCACCCACCCACTCGAGGGACTGGATAAATATTAAAAATTTGGTCTACTAAATTGTAAAGCACTTCTGAAAATCATGTTTTTGACAAGGCCAGAAATTAATTAAAAAGGCGGATATATAATTGTTTTTAATGGAATAGCCTCTTTACCGACCTGTATATTTTCTTAAACGAGGGTAGTTAGTCAAATTAAAATCTTAATGTTAAAAAATATAAACATTTTGAGCCAGAATTTTTTCTACATCAGAAAGCGTAGGTTTATAGAAGTCCCACCATACACGTATCGTCTTACTAGCATTTAACCTTACAAATAGCTAACTCATACATGTTAAGGATTTGGCAACAACAGTAGCTATAGGGCCTTCTTCAGTAAAAAAAATTCGGCGTGCACTTACAATTTTTTTACTTGCCATAAAAAAAAAATTAACAATACTTAGACTCCACGTCAGTTGCATTACAGGATGGACATGTTAACGCCATACAATTCCGTGTAAATATTAAGTCAAAATATTTTTTATTCTTCTAAAATGTATGGTAATTTATTTGCACAATAAAAATTCAACCTGAAATATGTACTCTTCACCATGAATCTATAAATTTCAGAAATGTAATATACTGTTTAGGAATAAACGAATATTATGTGTGAATTGTTATTAAAACTTATTATTTTATGACTTTGGTAGTTCAGTTTTAATAATTAGTGTTTAGTTTAATTAAGTGCATGTTTTAGTAAGGGTGCATGGGATAGACACACAACATGGCTGTTTTGGTTCCAGACGTATGCGTGTCACAACGCTCTGGTATGTTTTTTTAAATTTAACATAAGGTTGTAGTCATGCATTAGTTTAGTCATTTACCAGAAGAAGAGATCAGATTATATATCGTTAAACGTATTATTACTGATTGCATTGTATCACTAAGTGAAGCAAATGTCCATAGAAATCCTGTTCCCTTCCAAAATGTTATTAGCTATATATTCGTCAAGGATAATTAGGAATAATTCTTGGGAGACATTTAAAAGTACACTGAGTTTGCAGACTACTTCAATCAGATATTTTGTAAAGCCCACGTCGGTTGTGTAGATGTGGCTGTATAGTATAATGCTATATGATATATTTGTAACTATAGAATGTACGACTATATGATCACCTAACGGGCATTTTGTTCCATTTCAATAGTAGACGTTACGTAAGAAAAGACATGCCTGCACAAGTCCTGATTAAAATAGAATAAGGAAACAGCTGAATCAAGCCCAACAGTACAATATATAAAAATTATTTATATCCATAGAAAAAACAAGATACATTTTGTTCAGTAATCTTTCTATAGCTTAGTTTATGTTAATTTTATTTTGAGCACATCCAGGAAACTCCTCTAGAATAGATTATGGCCAGGACCAGGACCAGAACGTACAGATGAGTTACTTTTATTATTTTTTTTAGAAATCACACCTTCTCGTTTTCTTACCTATCAAAGCAGTTTACACATCCTAGTTTTAGTGAAAGAACATCGTAACAGTTACATGAAGTGACAACACTAATACTAGAGTAAATTAAATTCTAATAAGTCTTGTTATTTCTTTTAGTTTTGTGTCTGGGTTTATTAAGGTTGACATATCTTTGTTTTAAAACTGGAAAAACTTGTGTTTTAGGTTGTTTATAATCCGCTCTGTACCCAAAGAATACAGGGAGAATCGTTTTGTAATTTGACATGTTTAAAGAATTAGGCAGAGTGGAATTGAACCTGTTTTTAGATACATGATAATAAATGAAATTTGTATAAGAGGAGCATATTCTTACTTGTGTCAAACAGCCTTCTTTCTGAAGTTTTTTCATGGAATTAATAGTGAACGTTAAATTAAATAATAGTACAATAGCTGAATATTAAATCAGAGCTCGATTAAATCATGTTACATTGTTTCAAACTAAGAATTTAAAAATAGTATAGTGTAATTTTGACAAGAAAAATATTCTGTAACTTTTCCTTTTATGAATTAGTTACAGAATCGAACACCAGAACTGTTTCTTGTAATAGAGTTGAACCAACAATATCTATACCGGACTGAATTATGGCTTTCATAAATTAAATATTTTTAACTTAAATCATTTTATATTTTTTTTTCATGACAGTACTACAAGACCTTTAGTTTCACATCTAGTGGACACCTGCTGAAGAAAGATTACTAGAATGTGCCTAGCAGACATCTTCTACTGTCTTGGTAGGTATGTATTTACGGTAGCTATATCACGTAAAGGGTCCGAGTTTGAGTTGATAAGATTATTTTATTAAATAACCACTGGTTGCTAGATATAAATAAAAATTGCAATAATCTGAGTTTACCGTGTTTATAACTAAACAGTGACGTATTTGTATAAAAAATATTTTTTATATTTTTAATATGTAACCTTTGAAGTATACTACATTGCATATAACGTAATTTAAATATTCTGAAGGAAATAAGATTTGAAATCATCGTACGTGTTTTAGTTGTAGACAGAATAAACAACTAAAGGTTTTATATTGATAAAGTCCCCTAGATATTTCACAAGGAATACTCCTACATTCAAGAAAGTCCTTAGGTCGATTCTGATACAGTCGCCGTGGATATCTTAGCTCATTAATACCGAGTATAATAATAATTAGGCTGGTTAGTACCAGGATTAAAAATTCTTCAGTTAAAAAAATTTAAAAATAAAAATAAGCAATCGAAAAAGTACACTATTTATTTTGTAGGTTATATCTTAAGTGCACCATGTACCATCATCTACCACGGAACTTTAATCCCTGGTATAAGCAATTTGAAGGCTGATGTGTAGGTGTAAGGTCTCTTGTGACCTACCATCCCTTGGGCTATCCTCAAGCTCAAAGTTCTCTATAATTCTCCGCTTAGCAGTAAGGTGATTGTGGTTCCTGTATGAAACTATTAGTATACAAATAAGGATATGGCCAATCTCCTTCAGCCGTCGTCCGTAACCATGCTCAATCCAGGTGATAAATAGTCATAAGTATCCATCCATAGCAAAAAAAAACCTTTAAATCGTAACCGACTACTATGATCATAAACAGTAATACAAACTCAGATGGGGAATTTAATGGATCTACTTTATCGTCAGCAACCAGCATAGAAGACATAGCAGTGCAGGTTGTTCTGGTGATAGACATTCTGTATGTAAGCAATTTTGGAAAGGACTACAAATCAATATCCTAGAAGCCTCTTATAATAAATAACGATTACGTTGATGTAACATGATCTAAAAACATTTAATAGCACTACTCGTGAATTCTAATAAAAAATTAAATAGCGTATATTTCCATAAAATACATAACTCAACATATAGCAGTAAGTAAGTATTACTACAACATAAAATCACAAACTCATAATGTAATAATTCTTATTAATAACAAGAAGGAATTTAATAAATAATATTAAAAATCCTCTATATCACAAAACAATAAAACAATACATAAAAATTAAAACAACATTTATTATAGTTTTTTACTTTCCAAACAATTACTGAATTAATTAGAAATAATTAAGAAACTTAAAGGGTAAAGAAAATACGTGGACCTTAATGGCTTGATAATTTTTGGTTATTGCTAATATATTACGTTTTAATGAGTTTTACAAAAAGAGGAAGTAATCTTACGTAGAATAAAATATGGGATATGATTTAAATAGTTCTGTTGATTACTAATATCTTAGACAAAAAAAAAATCACGAGTAAAAAATAAGAACCGTCCGAAAATAAACTCAGTGAGTACTGATTTTTCTTTGTTTATTTTGAGAGGAGAGGATGTAGTATCCGGTCAGCAGGCCCCGTACTCAGACAAGGCTTTTCAGTTAATTGTACAGGGGCCCGAGCACGCTTGTACCGAGGCGGAGTGTTGGTATATGAACGGGGCCCGGCCAAATATTCATTCTCGGGGCTCGCTAAAGCTACGTACGGCCCTGCCTGTCAGTCAGTCAATGTCATCTGTAGTCAACAGAGATAAGTGACTCTGCTTCCTTATTGCTGTTAAGAAATAAACTACTTGCCAACGGCACTGTGTAGTGGATACAACGGTTATCGCAAGATAACCGGATCAAGCAACGTCGAGCGTGGCTGCTGCTTGGATGGGTGACCGCTGAGCGATTCCTGTCCTTGCAAGTAGCCCGCCTGCCCGGCCATTGGTGGTGGTTCGGAAGTCACCTTTAAGCCGGTGGTCCCCATGTTAAGTGTTAGAGAAGGCTTCTTAGCCCTAACTTTTCCTGGTAAAATAAGACTTTTTTACTTTACTTTGCTCCTTGACCTTTTCCTTAAAAGCATTAAGAAAGGAACATATAATTACCTTTAAATTTCTTAAAGCGAGTAAAATAATTATGAACATTTTCTTTGATTAAAACTGTTTGTTATCCACATTTGTTGGTTAATAGTTTAAATACCAACTAATATTCACATATCTAGGTGTTGTCAGAATATGGGGACTATAGACAACAAATTTGTAAATAAAGTGAATAAGACTTAATTGCATTTTTTCAGGGCGTAGAGTTTCAGTTTCATGAAATAATATATCATAGGATTTTTTTCTACTCTTTCGCAAACCGAGCCTTAAGAATAATCTATAACCAATAAGCTAAAATTTTTAAGATATAAATAAAAAGCTCCCACCCCTAAATTCGAATGCCACAAGAAAAACGAGATAAGCTTTAAAGAATAAATTCACAAAGCAGCAGTTTTTGTACGGAATGTGTCGTCAATCGTACTAAACTGTTATGAAAAATATATATTATTATATTTCAGAAATGGGAGTAAAAAGGTGATTAGACCAAACTGAATATATACTAACACAATATTATTTCTCGTAAGCTAGCGGATTATACACCTGAGCGGATATTTTCTGATATTTAAATGAGCTTCAGTTTATTATATTAATCTATAAATGCCCATAGTTAATGAAATCAGCAAATACATTTTTTTGGATAGAACGGTTATAACTATAAACTTAATATGTGGATTACGATTGGTAATGCAAACGACATTAGAATGAACAAAGCGGTAACATTTCATTTTTAGTTTTTGCAGCAAAAACTGTAGAATAAGAAAGTAAGAATTGCAATCGATTACCATTTAATTACTGTAAAAAAAATGTTTTAACATTGTTTCCAATTTAGCACCATTTACATAAAAAATGCGTTTTACAATAAAAAAGTAATTTTAAGTTTATAATCCTCTTAATTACTATAACAATTCATGTAAAGGGGTAAAATGTTTTACACGAAAAAGTTTTCTAAAATTCAATCTTTACGCTATGGCTACCAAGCGGTGCGGCGCAGTGCACTAGCAAGTACAAACACAACTGACCTGTTAACTTCTGGTAGCCAACATGTTTAAATATGGGTTTTTTATATTGTTATAACATTTAAAAATGTGTCAGTTTAAAAGAAAGGCCGATTCCCTATTATGGCTTGTCACGCCTATTTCCATGGCACACTGGCCTATGTGAAGATCATATAGAAGAAGGAGGAGAATCAACAAATACAAGGTCGATGGCACTGACAATATCTGATGACACGCAAGGACTTTGAACGTGTGCTAACTCCTAGCTTAGTTCCAGTTTTAAATCTTTGAACATGCGTTGATGATATCTATCAATGCTCGTATTTTTGTGTGTGTATACATAGTAGTAAACCTTAACGCACAGTTTGTCTGTAAGTCAGTTCGTATTAAAAATGTGAACATAAAACAGATACGTACAGTGAAACGGATATACATACGGACAGAGAGACATATAGACATACAGATGGAAACAGGATTGAAACTAACTCGGTTAAAGGAGTTTTCGCAGTGCAGTTTTTTAAGTTTTCATCGATGTTAGAGTAACGGGGAAATAGTTATACTGAAATTGTCATTTTAAAAGTTTTACACACGTATACTACACCATGCGCCCGTGATCTACATTAGAAAATCGGAAAAACCTCTTGTAATGTTGTCATTAAAGCACCTTATAGTCATTAGATATGAGCAGTAAACTTTTTATTACATTTAATATAAATATAGACTATCAAAAGAATTTACAAGTACTTTTGTATTTATATTGTATGTTCGCAAGTTAACTGTGAAAGATGACCTAATTCTTCTAGCTTTTCCTGTAAAGGTAAAATAGCACATTTATTGTTTAGAAGTGAGAGTTACAAATTTATAATAGGTAAAAAGTTCTACATTAAATATGTGAATCCACCTTACTTTGGGAAATGTCATTAAATTTATAATTATATTTTAGTCATGCATCTGATAATCAAGTTGAATATTGTAATTGAAACACCTTATAGCTGTATTATATAAAAGTTGTTTCTTAATAATAAGAGAGAATATGTTTGCTAAAATCCGTTACGTCCTGTTGCGGATATGGCCAAAGACTTCTTTAAGATCGAAGACGAGTATGTAACAGCATGCAAATTTAAATTATTCTAATGTGTTTATATTTATACTGAGAAAAAAATTTGTGTTTTTAAATATGCCTCATACTTTACCTTTTTATATTCAAACAATGGCAATGCCACTGCGGAAATTTTGCATAATAATAATAAAACTATAATTAGTTAAAGTAAAGGGAAGTAATCAATGTCAACCATGCAATAAGTATGGGGAGTTAATTAAGCTAGTGGGACAACCCTACTAGTGGTTAGGGCAGTAGTCTGACCATTGCAGACTGGTTACGAAAACAGTTATAGCCTTCAATTTGTCAGTCTTATACACGACATGATAATTAAAAATAAATCACAACAGACTATTTTAAAAATTATTTGAAATGTATTTAATCTCCACCATCTCACTAGTTTTTCAAATAATTAGTTGTTTATTTAATAACTTATCAAAATAGTATTTTGTTTTCCCTAAGGCACTACATAATTTCAGATGTAAATGTGCTGTATTGTAGACTACTTGAGCTGATACATTAATGCGAAAGCTTTCAACAAGTCTACGCAAGTTCTTTTAGTTGTAGATATAATAATTGGTAATAACAAGAAATATCGAATAGTGTCCCTAGATATTGTACCTTAAACCATAATAATTTATCATTTACACGATATTGTAAGGCAAGTAACAAAACTTGTTTGTCTCTATAGTTTTTTACCTGTATGGGTAATCAGATAACAAGTATCGGTTTAATGTTAGTATAATGTACACAAGCACGTGAAGGTGAAACTAAAATAAATAGAACCAGGTGAAACATATACAACAGGGTGAATATTAATATTTTTCTAATATCCATAGAAACAACAAAAAAACATGTAATTGAATGTTTTTCGATAAATTCAAAAGTTTTTTACAGAAGTTCTTTGACTCACACCACGTTGGTTAGGGAGAGCCCATCCAAAACAAGTGCGACTAGGCTAAAAGCTTGATAAGGACCAGGAGTCTTTTCGTAGTTCAGTATAATAAGTAAAGTCGTTAGACACGCAGGACGTGGAAAAATCTACACCGGGATTCATTCAGTACTGTTGAAAAGACCAGGATCGAGACAAGGACTAAGTAGATGAGTTATCTTTATAATTTATTTACAATTTAAAGTTTTCTTCTCTAACTATGCTTTCTTACTCAAAAGTAGTTTTAAAACTTAAGAGTTCAGCGATTAATTAATTACAGATAAAACACAGTTGAAACACAGTTTTTCTTGTAATAATGTTACTATTAAGAGGATTTTAATCTTTAAAGGAAATATAAAATTATCTGTTATTGTATTTGTTACGTGAAGTCTTTATTTTAATAAAAAAATAACTTTCTTATATTTTGGGACCAAACTGAAAGTAAACCCCTGGTGCATTGATTTTAAAAATCCTTTAAGTAACTATAAGTGTACAGAAAGAAACAGTTTAAAAATCACCCTTCAAAATCATCTCTAAATGTTTTAAGGCCTATTCATTACATATTTTTGTAATCTAGTGTTAAAAGATTTATTTAGAGATATTACTTGGTTTTAAAATATGCACTGAGGAGACATATGACAGGGCCATTTTATAGTAGTTTAAATATAAAAAATAATTTGATATTAGTGTAAGTTCTAGTTGACTTAGGATTTTAAAATTACTAACTTAAATTTACATTTACTTGTTTACACTGAAAAAAAATTAATAAGGATATTGTATTTATTAATTTACGGAGAGGAAATACGGTCCATAATGTTTAACTTATCTAATTAGTTGCTGTGAAATTACTAAACAGAGCTCCTTTTTAAATTTACAATGACTATTTAAAAGTAATACAACCAGCCATAGAAATAACTTATTAGATCATCTTTTTTGCCTTTATTATCATTCTTCACAATTAATAATAATATTACCCTATTGCATGCCAAATTTATAATGTATCTGTTGTAGAGAATTAATTGTTAAAAACACTAACTTTACAATAATTATAAGTCATGATTGTTTTATTTATATTTTTATCCTTTTGACTGCATGGATATATGTTTTATTTGTTTTTTAAACTCATAATTTGTGGTCCTATTATTTTTCCCCAAAACATTAATGTGTATTTTTAATGAATAAGTTTCCACCGCCCCATATTCTTTATGAAGATCCCATCATAAATGTTTGATAAGAAGTATTGATTACTTTAAGATATTCGTATACTTTAAATATTGTCTAAGAGAGACATCTTTCGAGTCATTTTATATATCAGTGTAATATTGAAAAAATTTGAAATTAGAGAAAGTAAGTTGACTTTATGACTAAAATTTAATAACTTAATTCTTATATTCGATTGCTTGTCAATTAAAAATTAAATAACGCATATCGTACAAAATTTCAGGAGAAAATATAGTCTATAATTGTTTGATTTAATCAAATCTTTTCTGGAACTACCACCAGAGGTGAACAATTAAACCTTCACAGACCATTCCAAATGAAAAATCAATTTCTAAAACTTCTAGAGACCGAAACAGTTAAGAGGCTCTCTTTAAGCCAAACATAATTGCAGGACCAAAAATTATAAATGCACTCTTGCAAACGCTTAGCAAAACTTTAGGCGTCAATTAGGAGAATTTATACTTTTTTAATTAATAACTTTCAAATAATTTAAATAGAGATATAGCCATTATTTTTAATTGTTAAAGGGATTTAAACTTGGTAAATTCAATAATAAATGTTTTTTTCCATTTGGAAAACACTATCTTATAACACTATTTACGTAAAATATTTAGAATTAAATTAAAACTATACCCATTCTCATAATTAGGAATTAATATTGTATTTCTTATGTTTTAGCGTTAATTTAAAGTTTAAACAAACTAATATTTAAATGTTGTAATATGTGGTAATGTATGTCTTTATCGTAAAACATAATATTATTGTGCAAAAATTTAAATCTGCAAATAATTGTGAATTCCTTAGTAGTTAGAAACATGGAATTAAGAAAACATTTAATAGCTTAAAGGTAACATAACTTAAGGCATCAAATGTTTATAGTGT